>NC_057810.1:31998115-32181604 GCF_018294505.1 Triticum aestivum
AATAACGCGGTACGGCCGGTTCAACAGAGTTCACTGCTCGCTTATGAAGTTTCCGGTCGCGCTTATCCGAGCTAGTTGTGAAAACGTGATACTGCCCATTGTTCAACTGTTTTGGCTGGCTCTGATAACCCGACCGCTGCTGCTGCTGCTATTGGTTGTAACCCCCTTGACCGTTCTGATTATCCTGGTTATTATTACCGCCCTGATTGAAACCTGAACCGGAAGCTCCATCGTGACCCGGCCCATGGAAACCGGATCCTCAGCGACCACCTGACCCACGGTCATACCGGAAGGCATTAGAGTTTTTAAATTCCTGCATAATGAAGCAATCCTTCCAAAGGTGGTTAGCCGGCGCCTCCTTCGTCCCGTGTTTTGGGCAAGGCTGATTCAGAAAATAGTTTAAGCGATCCGGGTTAGGATTTGGAGCCCCATTACGATTCGCCGCTTTACCTCTGCGCCGCTGACCCTTGTCCTGCGCATTAGTGTTAGCCACAAAGTCCATGCTGCCATCCGCCTTACGCTTGCCTCCGTTTCCATGGCCCACCAGTTTGTATTGATGCCCCTTAGAGTTGCTATTCTTTCTTCCCTTCTCTGCTTCGTCATCGTCAGTCTCGGGATCCTTGGTACTATCAGAATCAGCATACTTCACTAAAGCGGCCATGAGAGTTCCCATGTCATTACAGAACCGCTTCATACGCCCCAACTTCTGCTTTAGAGGCTTAAACCGGCAGTTGCCCTCCAGGGTTAAGATCGCAGAGTCAGCATTGATCCTGTCAGACAAGTGCAAGACTTCAGAAACGCGGCGTACCCAATGGGTTGTTGACTCTCCATCCTCCTGAACACAAGCCGCCAAGTCTACTATGGATTTAGGCTGCTTACACGTATCTTTGAAATTCTGGATAAACCGGGTCCGCAACTGGGCCCATGAACTGATAGAATTAGGCGGCAGGCCCTTCAACCAAGTACGGGCTGTGCCTTCAAGCATCATGGTGAAGTACTTTGCACACGCGGTCTCATCCACATCCAGCATCTCCATTGCCATCTCATAACTCTCTACCCACGCTTCTGGAGATAAATCAGCGGTGTAATTCGGCACCTTGCGCGGGCCCTTGAAGTCCTTGGGCAGGCGTACATTGCGTAAAGCGGGGACTAAACAGGGCACTCCCAAGCTAGATGCGACCCCCGGCCCGGCAGAGGTGGTAGGACGAACCGGTGTAAGCTGATCCGCCTCGTTCTGTGCTGCAAACTCAGCCTCCCTTCATGCCCGGGCCCGGTCCACTACATCCTGAGCATCGTGAACACCACCGGCCGGGTTATTGCCACGGGCCGCTTCACGGCCCCGCGCATTGCTTGATATGGCCGGTTCATCCAGGCACCTGCTATAGCTCCGGCTTGGACGAGGTGTGGAATGAATCCGATCGCGGCTGTATGAATATGCCTCCTGTTGAATCAAAGCGGTCCGGAGAAGTTCCTTAACCCGCCGCGTCCCTATTGCTTGCGCAGAATCTCCTTCGACCGGGATAGCTTCCAATTGCGCAGCAGGTGCGACAAGATTGTCCATAGGATTAGAATAATGACCCGGAGGTGTCTGGACCGGCGGAGGAATCACAATGTTCCGCCGAGGAGGTTCCATCAGGCGGGGTTGGACCGTCGCTCCTGGCCCTGGTGCCTCGACCCGGTTTACCTCCAGGTGCCCCGGCGGATTACTGGCTCCAGCTCCCGGAGTGTGAAAGAGATTTCGAGGGTCGAACCCTAACGGCAGGCGTGATCTGTGCTTCCGCTTCAAGACTTCCTGTGATGCGTTCTGGTCGAGCATGAGTTTATAGGCCTGGGCGTCCAAAGCGGCCCGCTCTGCGGCCATCCTGTCTTTCTCTGCTGCCAGGTCGGCTTTGGCTTGTACGATCTACTCTCTCACCTTTGCAACCTCTGCATCATGGGCCTCTTGATCCGCCGGATTGGCCTCTGTCATAAGTACAGCTAGTGCATCAAACAGGTCAGACAGAACTTGAACCGGTGGGCGCACAAGGCCTCCTGCCCCCGCTGCCGCTGCCGCTGCTGATCCGGAGAACATTGCTGCTGCGGTCGAGGAGTGATTCGCCGCCTGCGTACCGGCCATGAATATTCCAACCCGGTTGATCTGCCCAGGGGGGTCCGGAATACTGTCGCCATCGGAACAGCCCCTAATCTGGTCGTCTTGCAACTGGTACAATGATTCTGTCTCTCCGGTTGAGGACTCGTCGCCGGAATAGACGACGGTCTCGCTACCATATTCTGACTCGTCCCCATGCTCTCCTCCGTGGATGACTCCCACAAAGGCACGCCTCACGGCCGATTTAACCTGGGTAGATCTCGCACGCTGAGCCGTCTCAACGAGGTCAGTGCGGATGTCCGGCTCAGGCCCAGGCTCACCAATCTTGCCGATAAAAAGGTGTATGCCACCAAAGGGGACCCGGTACCCGTACTCGATCGAGCCGGCTTCGGGACCCCATCCTGCATCGTCGATGTAGAGCTTGCCGCGACGACTCTTGATCATCCGGCCCACAGCATAGCCTTCGAGTCCTTTGAGCTTGCCCTCCAAGATCATCAAACCGTCGTGCGATAGCCCCACGGTGGGCGCCAACTGTCGTGGATTTGTCACGGCAGATGTCCTTGTGAAAGGACTTAGTCGTGGAGCCATCGCTACGGGTTAACTTGAAGGGGTTAAAGCGGACACAAAGACACAAGGGTTTATACTAGTTCGGCCCCTTCGATGAAGGTAAAAGCCTACGTCTAGTTGTGATGGAATTGATGTGGTTTCGATGGCTAGGGAGCAAACAGGCTTCGCCTAGGCTCGAGTTGTTGTTGTCTGTCCTTGAACCGCCGCCGGGTCGTCCCCTTATATACATGGGTGACGCCCGTCGGTTCACAGAGTCCCACACCGGTTCATACTCGTATCCCGGTTGGTCTCTCTCTATTCCTAACTTACAATGCAAGTTTACATACCAGGCCGGTTTACGGCTACAGGTTCTAAACCGACTACAGGCCTTGGGCCTTCATCTGCTTAATCACTTTTATACTACTAATGAAGTTAACCCGGCCCAGGTAGGCCGGTTCACGCCCAGTGGTAATATCCCCAACACACGTTGCAGACATGATAACTTATGTACCGCAGTCCTGGTAACTTGGGCGACAGGAGGAGGGGGATGGGGTTGATGAAATATACCCCACGGTAACTCACACACCACAAACCTAAGAACTTTTGTACCCTAGTCTTAGTAACTTTGGCAACGGGTGTGGGATGTGGGAAGGTGTTTAAAAATACCCCCGGGAACTTTCGTGTAAATAGCTTGGTACTGTACGCACCTTATACATGATAACTTATGCATAAATATCATGATAACTTTGATCCAGGGTGGTGGGAGGGAAGAAAGTAGTTTGAAAACATACCCCTCCCGATAACTTCCGTACAAATGTCACGATAATATACGTATCATAGACTTGATACTCATGTACAAACACTATGATAACTTTAACCTTGGGGGAGGAAGTTGTTTGAAAACATAACTTTGATAACTTATGCATAAATAGCATGGTAATATATGAACCATAGACATGGTAACTCGCACGCAAACACCACGGTAAATTTGTCCCGGAAAAAATAGTTGTTGAAAATGTACCATGGTAACTCATGTGTAAATAACATGATAATAGGCACACATCCGAGCTGATAACTTACTTAGCCCATGCCTGGTAATTATTTGCACGAAAAAAAAGATGTCAGAACATATTAACATGTGATCTAGTTTCGTAAGTCTCGCCGCAACTGATTTTTTTATGTGAAAACGATTTTTTGATCAGATCGACACTTTGGCCTATAACACATTTTAAAGTTTTGAAATATGTAAAATCAAGGATGCATCCATTTTTTCCCTTCTAATGCATGCATCCATGTGCATGTGAAGACAAAATTACAAGAACTATCTTTTATGTCCCATTAATTTCTGTATAAATAACATGATAACTTATATACAACCGCATGATAACTCGGGTAGCACACGCTTGATAACTTTTGACCCAAAAAAATATCATTGAAATATACCAACATGAGATCTAGTTTCGAAGGTCTCGCCGCGACGAATCTTTTATGTGAAAACAGTTTTTCAATCGGACCAACGATTTGAGCTACAAAATATTTTAAATTTTCATATTGGGGAGAATCTTTGATGACACCATCAATTTCATTTTTTCTGCGTGTATAAAATTAGTAGCTGCTAATTAACTGCTAATGGATAGTGGACACGCACAGAAAAAAGAAAGAAAATAAGATGAAGCTAATGCATGCATGCAAAAGCTAGGGAGGAATCGTGCGGATCTACTGCTTAACTTCAGTACGTGTGAAAGTTAGCACAGTCCTATAGATAAAACAACGACCGCAAACATACAAACATGCAAAGAAATGAAACGGAGGTCCACAAACACCGCACACAATAAAAAAACAAAAGTAGTTCAATACATGTTGGGGGCTACATCACAACACACCCGCAAATATAGTGAATGGTTGTGTTCTCTTGTCTCTCTTTGTGTATTCTCTATTTTCACTGAGCTAAGTAGTGAATGGTTGTGTGCATCACTTGATGAGGCCAGGGTAATCTTTCTTTTCGATAAGAAAACCCAAGCAAAATAGTGTACGGTTTTACACCTAAAAATAGCGCAAGACATTAGCGGTGTTAACACTAGAGCTCATGAGAAGTTCTTGAAATATTAGCGTATTTCTTCTTGGATTAGTTTTGTTTCCAAAAACAACACAATATATTTTTGCCTGTTTGTTTGAACTTCAGAAATCACATTCAACTTTGCCAGTGAAGCTAAATCTGAAATCTAAAACAAACAGTTATTTAGAATCAGATTTACCAGTGAAGCCAGCTTTGCGAGTAAAATGGAATCTGGAATATGAAACAAATAGTTATTTCAAATCAGGTTTGCCAATGAAGCTGAATTTGGATTTGGGTCATTTTTAGTGCAATTTGTTGAAGCACCTCAAAGTGTACTACGAATCAGCTTTACCACTAAAGCAAATCTACAAGTGATTTGAATCCAATCAAAGCTGAAACAAATATGATCTTATATAACTATGGATCAGCTTTGCCACTAAAATGAATCCCTCGGTGATTCGAGTCAGATCAAAGCTGACTGCAACTGCACGTATTCCCATTTATTTGAAACTGCAGTGATGTGGAAATATTTTCCAGTCGCATGTTGGGGAGCCCATTTAGTTCAGTTCACGGTCATAGAATAAGCTGCCCCACCCAACAAATTTCACACTTAGGATTTAAACTATGCGAGAATTACTGCAGAAACAGAAAAACAAAACATAAATATGAAACGTTCAATATGTCATACAAATACGATGTAATTTAAAATTCACTATGCATGATTTTTATTTTGAGTTGAAATTCACTATGCATGTTGCAAGATAGAGAGCTAGGCTCATGTTCAGATGGGAACGAATGCCAGTGGACCAAGCTAGCAAATTCAATGGCTACAACAATTTAAACATGTGAAAGCGCACATGTACTACTACAAAATAATCATTGAACGACTTGTACCGGGCGCCTGTATCTTCCTTCAGACCCTTACTTTTCCGATATTGTATATATTTTCTGACTGTATTTCCTTTTCTCACAGAAAAATGCAAAACACTTCTTACTTCGAGCCCATCGTGCATGATTAAACACTGCAGACAGGATTGCACGAATGCTTACAAAGGGAAAACTGTCAAGGAGGCATATTGTACTAGTTATTCTTCCTCTCTGTTTTGTGCCTGCGTCGTTTGTGACTAGAAGTACAAGCATGTAAAGAGATGATGCAACATTGCATTTCGGAAGTCACTTATTTTTTTCTGAACAATGCATGAGATAATGAAGTAATAAAGTTTAACCATAAGTGTAATGTCTTTCTTTTTACATACTTACCATCATGTTTAATTCACACATCCGGCCGGTGTGCCTTCAAAGGCTAGAAACCTGAAAACAGGTTTCAATTTACAAATATTTAAAACGTATTTGCTATTTCTCATCTTGATGAGAAATAACAAAGTCTCATCAAACTCCAACACCATTTGGTTAAACAAAACAAAAACTCCCTCTGGCCCTTTTTACTCTGCATATTATATTTTGTTTTCAAGTCAAACTTTACAAAGTTTGACAAAATTTATATTAAAAATATATCGACATCTACAATACAAAATATGTATACTATGAAACTACATTTCACAATGGATCTAACAATATTGATTTGTCATTGTCAATGTTGATAGTGTTGGAAATATGCCCTAGAGGCAATAATAAAAGGATTATTATTATATTTCCTTGTTCATGATAATTGTCTTTTATTCATGCTATAATTGTATTATCCGGAAATCGTGATACACGTGTGAATACATAGACCACAACATGTCCCAAGTGAGCCTCTAGTTGACTAGCTCGTTGATCAACAGATAGTCCAGGTTTCCTGACTATGGACATTGGATGTCATTGATAACGAGATCACATCATTAGGAGAATGATGTGATGGACAAGACCCAATCCTAAGCATAGCACAAGATCGTATAGTTCGTTTGCTAGAGCTTTTCCAATGTCAAGTATCTTTTCCTTAGACCATGAGATCGTGTAACTCCCGGACACCGTAGGAGTGCTTTGGGTGTACCAAACGTCACAACGTAACTGGGTGACTATAAAGGTATACTACGGGTATCTCCGAAAGTGTCTGTTGGGTTGACACGGATTGAGACTGGGATTTGTCACTCCATATGACGGAGAGGTATCTCTGGGACCACTCGGTAATGCATCATCATAATGAGCTCAAAGTGACCAAGTGTCTGGTCACGGGATCATGCATTACGGTACGAGTAAAGTGACTTGCCGGTAACGAGATTGAACGAGGTATTGGGATACCGATGATCGAATCTCGGGCAAGTAACATACCGATTGACAAAGGGAATTGTATACGGGGTTGCTTGAATCCTCGACATTGTGGTTCATCCGATGAGATCATCGAGGAGCATGTGGGAGCCAACATGGGTATCCAGATCCCGCTGTTGGTTATTGACCGGAGAGCAGTCTCGGTCATGTCTACGTGTCTCCCGAACCCGTAGGGTCTACACACTTAAGGTTCGGTGACGCTAGGGTTGTAGAGATATTAGTATGCAGTAAACCGAAAGTTGTTCAGAGTCCAAGATGAGATCCCGGACGTCACGAGGAGTTCCAGAATGGTCCGGAGGTAAAGAATTATATATGGGAAGTTGAGTTTCGGCCATAGGGAAAGTTTCAGGGGTCATCGGTATTGTACCGGGACCACCGGAAGGGTCCCGGGGGTCCACCGGGTGGGGCCACCCATCCTGTAGGGCCCCATGGGCTGATGTGGAGGGGAACCAGCCCCTGGTGGGCTGGTGCCCCCCCCCTTGGCCCCCCCCTGCGCCTAGGGTTGGGAACCCTAGGGGAGGGGGCGCCTCCACTTGCCTTGGGGGGCAAGGCACCCCCCTTGGCCGCCGCCCCCCTAGGAGATCCCATCTCCTAGGGCCGGCGCCCCCCTGGGGACCCTATATATAGAGGGGGGAGGGAGGGCAGCCGCACCCTTGCACTTGGCGCCTCCCTTCCCCCTTGCTACACCTCTCCCTCCCGCAGACGCTTGGCGAAGCCTTGCCGGGATTCCTGCTGCATCCACCACCACGCCGTCGTGCTGCTGCATCTTCATCAACCTCTCCTTCCCCCTTACTGGATCAAGAAGGAGGAGACATCATGCTGACCGTACGTGTGTTGAACGCAGAGGTGCCATCCGTTCGACGCTAGGATCTCCGGTGATTTGGATCACGACGAGTACGACTCCCTCAACCTCGTTCTCTTGAACGCTTCTGCTCGATCTACAAGGGTATGTAGATGCACTACTCTCTCTCTCTCTCTCGTTGCTTGATGAAATCATAGATTGATCTTGGTGAAACCATAGGAAAATTTTTATTTCCTGCAACGTTCCCCAACAGTGGCATCATGAGCTAGGTCTATGCGTAGTTCTCTTTGCACGAGTAGAACACAAATCTATTGTGGGCGTAGATGTTGTCAACTTTCTTGCCACTACTAGTCTTATTTTGCTTAAGCGGTATTGTGGGATGAAGCAGCCCAGACCGACCTACACGTACGCTTACGTGAGACAAGTTCCACCGACTGACATGCACTAGTTGCATAAGGTGGCTAGCGAGTGTCTGTTTCTCCCACTTTAGTTGGAGCGGATTCGATGAAAAGGGTCCTTATGAAGGGTAAATAGAAGTTGACAAATCACGTTGTGGCTTTTTCGTAGGTAAGAAAACGTTCTTGCTAGAACCCTATTGCAGCCACGTAAAAGATGCAACAACAATTAGAGGATGTCTAACTTGTTTTTGCAGCAATTGCTTAGTGATGTGATATGGCCAAAAGTTGTGATGAATGATGAATGATATATTGTGATGTATGAGATCATGTTCTTGTAATAGGAATCACGACTTGCATGTCGATGAGTATGATAACCCGCAGGAGCCATAGGAGTTGTTTTAATTATTGTATGACCTGCGTGTCAATGATTTAACGCCATGTAATTACTTTACTTTATTGCTAAACCGTTAGCTATAGTAGTAGAAGTAATAGTTGGCGAGCAACTTCATGGAGACACGATGATGGAGATCATGGTGTCATGCCGGTGACGAAGATGATCATGGAGCCCCGAAGATGGAGATCAAAGGAGCTATATGATATTGGCCATATCATGTCACTACTATTTGATTGCATGTGATGTTTATCATGTTTTTGCATCTTGTTTACTTAGAACGGCGGTAGTAAATAAGATGACCCCTCATAATAATTTCAAGAAAGTGTTCCCCCTAACTGTGCACCGTTGCGACAGTTCGTTGTTTCGAAGCACCACTTGATGATCGGGTGTGATAGATTCTAACGTTCACATACAACGGGTGTAAGACAGATTTACACATGCAAAACACTTAGGTTAACTTGACGAGCCTAGCATGTACAGACATGGCCTCGGAACACAGAGACCGAAAGGTCGAACATGAGTCGTATGGAAGATATGATCAACATGGAGATGTTCACCGATGATGACTAGTCCGTCTCACGTGATGATCGGACATGGCTTAGTCGACTCGGATCATGTAACACTTAGATGACTAGAGGGATGTCTAATCTGAGTGGGAGTTCATTAAATAATTTGATTAGATGAACTTAATTATCATGAAATTAGTCTAAAATCTTTGCAAAAATGTCTTGTAGATCAAATGGCCAACGCTCATGTCAACATGAACTTCAACACGTTCCTAGAGAAAACCAAGCTGAAAGATGATGTCAGCAACTATACGGACTGGGTCCGGAACCTAAGGATCATCCTCATAGCTGCCAAGAAAGCATATGTCCTAGAAGGACCGCTAGGTGAAGCACCCATCCCAGAGAACCAAGACGTTATGAGCGCTTGGCAGTCACGTGCTGATGAGTACTCCCTCGTTCAGTGCGGCATGCTTTATAGCTTAGAACCGGGGCTCCAAAAGCGTTTTGAGCAACACGGAGCATATGAGATGTTCGAGGAGCTGAAAATGGTTTTCCAAGCTCACGCCTGGGTCGAGAGATATGAAGTCTCCGACAAGTTCTATAGTTGTAAGATGGAGGAAAACAGTTCTATCAGTGAGCACATACTCAAAATGTCTGGGTTGCACAACCATCTGTCCCAGCTGGACATTAACCTCCCGGACGAGGCGGTCATTGACATAATCCTTCAGTCGCTCCCACTGAGCTACAAGAGCTTTGTGATGAACTACAATATGCAGGGGATGGTGAAAACTATTCCTGAAGTATTTTCAATGCTGAAGTCAGCAGAGGTAGAAATCAAAAAGGAACATCAAGTGTTGATGGACAATAAAACCACCAAGTTCAAGAAAGGCAAGGGTAAGAAGAACTTCAAGAAGGACGGCAAGGATGTTGCCGAGCCCGGTAAGCCAGTTGCCGGGAAGAAGTCAAAGAATGGACCCAAGCCTGAGACTGAGTGCTTTTATTGCAAAGGGAAGGGTCACTGGAAGCGGAACTGCCCCAAATACTTAGCGGACAAGAAGGCCGGCAACACTAAAGGTATATGTGATATACATGTAATTGATGTGTACCTTACCAGTGCTCGTAGTAGCTCTTGGGTATTTGATACCGGTGTCGTTGCTCATATTTGTAACTCAAAGCAGGAGCTGCGGAATAAGCGGAGACTGGTGAAGGACGAGGTGACGATGCGCGTCGGGAATGGTTCCAAGGTCGATGTGATCGCCGTCGGCACGCTACCTCTACATTTACCCACGGGATTAGTTTTAAACCTCAATAATTGTTATTTAGTGCCAAGTTTGAGCATGAACATTGTATCTGGATCTCATTTAATACGAGATGGCTACTCATTTAAATCCAAGAATAATGGTTGTTCTATTTATATGAGAGATATGTTTTATGGTCATGCCCCAATGGTCAATGGTTTATTCTTAATAAATCTCGAACGTAATGTTACACATATTCATAGTGTGAATACCAAAAGATGTAAAGTTGATAACGATAGTCCCACATACTTGTGGCACTGCCGCCTTGGTCACTTTGGTGTCAAGCGCATGAAGAAGCTCCATGCTGATGGACTTTTAGAGTCTCTCGATTATGAATCATTTGACATATGCGAACCATGCCTCATGGGCAAAATGACCAAGACTCCGTTCTCCGGAACAATGGAGCGAGAAACCAACTTATTGGAAATCATACATACCGATGTGTGCGGTCCAATGAGCGTTGAGGCTCGTGGAGGATATCGTTATGTTCTCACTCTCACTGATGACTTAAGTAGATATGGGTACACTGGTGGAAAAAGGGCCTTTGGTCGCGGTTCGCAACTGCCATTAGTCGCGGTTGCGCAACCGCGACAGACCGTGCGCGACTAAAGGCCCCCCCCCTTTAGTCGCGGTTGCTTAAGAACCGCGACTAAAGGCCCGTCCACGTGGGCGCCAGGTGGCCGTCGGGGCGGAGGACCTTTAGTCGCGGTTCTTCTGGCCAACCGCGACTAAAGGCCGCCGCAGGTTTAGGGTTTTAGCCCCCCCCTAAACCTGTTTTCTGTTTAATTTGTATTGTTTTATTTCTTTTGTGCTTTATTTTAATTTTGAAGGAGTTTCATATATTCTACGGTACTACATACATGCATATGAATGTACAATTTCAAATAAATTTGAAATTAGAACCAAAAAGAATTCAAGAGGAATATACAATATATATTCAATATCATCGGATGACCATATACAATTTTGAACAAGTTTCCATACATGATTTAATGCATATAAAGTTCTACGTCCTCGTAATAGTGTTCTCCTTTAGGATGGAGGACTTCCCTGCTGAACCATCCAGCTAGTTCCTCTTGAAGTGGTCGGAAGCGAGCTTCTGGACTAAGCATCCACCGGAGGTTATTCCTCTGAGCATTGGTATCACTCGGAACCCGCTCAGAGGTGTATCTCCGGATCATCTCACAGACATAGTATCCACATAGATTGGTCTCCGGTGGCTGAATATCCCCAGCATTCTTAGCCTTTAACATTTTGAATTCTAGCTCTTTTTTGAATTCACCGACCTTTGTATCTACGAACCGTCTCCAAACCCTACGAGGCAAAGAAAATTAAATGAACAAGAGAGTTATTAATTAGTTACTTGATATTAGGAAATGAACGAAATAGGCCGATCGATATAGAGCGCAAATGAATGAAAATAATTACTTCTGCAGCATTCTTCTCATGCCGCCCCAAAGCTTTGGATCCATATTCACAGAGTCGTGGACGAGACATTCTGAGGTGTTAACTTTAATTACTAGCAGAATCCAGTGGAACCTGCGGACACGATACATGCACAGTACGTCATGCATAACTCATCGATTAGCCGGCCACATACCATGCATGGAGTAAACAAAAGAGAATGTGCTCAAGACAGAAACACTCACTCAAAATGGTAAGGAAATAGAATATCACTTTTGAGTTCCTGCTTTGTAAGAAACTGCCACAGGTCTGCCTCCACGTCGGCGGGGTAACGCTCCAACACATGTCCATTAACAATGTGTGGGTCAATGAACCCAACATCATGGATGTTCCTTACTCTGCATTCCTTAATCTTCATTCTGCATGTATAATAGCGGACACAACAATATAGTTAGGACATATATATAGTGCAGGCAATATGAACGAGATGGGGTAGAAATTAATAAATCACTTACAGAACGTAGCAACTGATGATAGATTTATCGAGCTCGCGCAGATTGAAAAGCTGGAACAATTCACTCAGTTCAATTTGTACATAGTAATGTTTGAAGTGATGCTCATGTCTAACTTCCGCATAAATATATTCTTTGGCGTTTTTATTTTTTATGTAACCCTTGTACCATTTCAGCAGACCTTTCATTTATGGAGCTAGATCCTTTTCCTGCGCAGGCTCGACGAGAGGCCCATTCTTGACATATGTAATTACTACCTCCTTCACTGGCGCCTCATCAAGGCCTAACAGTTCACGAAGAGTAATACCTAAGTTGGCTGCTTGTTCTCTGGCACTCGTTACAGTCAATCCCTGTGCTGCCGCAGCTTGTATGATCTCGGGGTCATCTGGACAGAAGGCTTCCACTATAAGCGGTGCAATCGATTGTTTACTTTGTTCCCCGAGCTGGGCAACTTGTTTCCCGCTTTTTTTACTTTCGGCCTTCTCCCGCTCTTTGTTCTCCTTGAACATGAGTGCCTGCCTGTGAAGTTCACGTGCATAGTCGTTAGGCAGATTCTTCGCGGCTTGGGACGGTGTGCTCAAAAATGACTTAGCCCACTTCTTTTGCTCATCAGAAAATACTGGCTTGGGCTCGGGCTCTCTTTTCTTCTTGCAGTCCGCCTTCCATTTCTCCAAATCAGCAGCCGCGGCCGCGTCGACTTCCTCGGCACTACGTTCCCAAGGCCTTGTGGGGAGAGGCTTCAGTGATGGCTCCGGTACCTTTGTGGTCTTAGGTACATAAGGGTCCGGGTTAATAATCCAGGACTGCTTCTGCTTCTTTGCCGGAGGTGGATTGGGGGGCGGCGTCTGATCACCCGCCGGACGAGGACTGGGGGGCGGCGGCTGATCACCCGCCGGACGTTGTGGACTGGGGGGCGGCGTCGGCTGACGTGACGGAGGTGTAGGTGAACCGCCACCACCACCACCACCACCACCACCACCACCACCGCCGCCACCGCCACCACCACCACCGTAGGGGGGTGGACTTGTTGTCCTTGGCGCCTCGCCTGGAAACTTGATAAACTTCTTTTGCCATAGAATGAAATGGCGCTTGACATCTCCAAGTCTTTTCTCCCCTTCAGGTGTAGCAATGTCAATCTCCAGGTCCTCAAACCCTTGGACTATGTCCTCCACCGTGACACGAGCATAGCCATCTTGAATGGGGTTGTTGTGGTGGAGTGCTCCAGGTAAACATGGTAAAGCACTGCCGATGGCTACCTTCATGGACATGTTCCCGATAGGATAATACAGATGACATTCTTTCATCTCCTTTATATCGTCCACGGGGTAGCGAGGATGCTCCGGTGAAGTAATTTCGACCACCAGAGGCTCCGGTGCAGTAATTTGGACCACCAGAGGCTCCGGTGCAGTAATTTCGATCGTCGGTGCATCTGCACCAGCCGGTGGGGCCTCCGTGGAAGCCACGCTGCTTCTCCGCTGCTGGCTTCCGAGATCCGCTGGATGATCTTCATGCTGCACCCGAGCTGCATCTCTTTCGGCTACTAGTACACTCATGGTTTTCTTCATCACATCCATTTCCGATGCCAACCGCGCCACAACATCTGCTTCTCGATCCATCTTTCTCTTACGGCTTCTGTAACCGTACGGGTCATCGTTCTGGGGGAACCCTATTTTCCACGGAATGTGCCCCATGCCTCGTACACGTCCTCCGTGTTCAGGATTCCCGAGGGCTTTTGTCAGCGCGTCGTTCTCTCTGTTGAACTTGATCTTCCCCTGTTGAGCATCCCTCATTGCGTTAATAAGGGCTTGGGTGGGTTTAATTAATTTGCCCCGGTAAACACACTCCCCTGTCTCCGGGTTCAGCGTTCCCCCATGCCCGTACCACCAGCTTTTGGCCCTTGGGTCCCATCCCTCCGTACCTGGACGGATTCCTCGCGCCCTCAGCTCGTTCTCCATCTTCTCCCACCTAGGCTCCCAAAGGCGATACCCTCCTGGCCCCATAACATGATTGTACTCCTTCTTAGCCGCATTTTCCTTATTTTTTTTCGATATTTGAATGAACTGCTCCGATTTCTTTTGCTTCACAAATTCTGGCCAATCATCTTTCAGTTTCTCATATTGTCCTTTGAAATCTGGAGTCTTGTTCTGCTTGACAAAGTCATGGGCTAGATTTTGCTTGAATTTCCGGAATGCGTCGGCCATCTTATGAAGAGCGAACTGTTTGACTAGCCTCCTCCTCTCCTTGTTTTCCTCAATCTTGTTACCCTCCTCATCGAATTTGTATCACCAGAGGCTCAATGTATATATATACCTCGGCGCCGGAGGTGGTTGCTACTTCCATTTGAAGATCGTCGTTTATCGACGTTTGTTCGGCATCATCTTGCTGACGGCGCCCTTCATCTTCACCGTCAAGGTTCAGATAAGAAGAGATATCATCTTCTTCTTCTCCGGTCGGCACATATAGAATATCGCCGTTTATGATGCCGAACATATGTGCTTCACCGTCCGGATCATAGTTGTCCATAATCGGGTCAGCTCTATCGTCCGCCATTATGTCAGTCCTGAAAACATGTAGTAAAAACAAATTAATTAAGTGAAGAAGGGGGGCGGTGGCGGTGGCGGTGGCGAAAGGGCGGTGGCGAAAGGAGGGGGCGAGGAAGGGGTGGGAGAGGGTGTCACGGTAGAGCGCGAGACGGGGCGGCAGACGACGGCGTCACAGAGAGGGGAGGCGAGGACAACACATTTATAACCCTCGCCGTCCCCTCTCGATCCCTAAAAAAACACCGCGCGCATCGCCGCCCCCCTCGCCGCCCCTCTCCGTATAAACAAATTGTCCGAACAGAGCTTGGAGTAGACTGGCTAGGGTTTGGCCAGGGATGCGGATGGAGACGAATATATGTGGGGTCGGGATGGCCCATGTGCAGGGCGGGGGGTGCTGGCCACACTCTTTTTTCTTTTCTTTTTCATTTCATTTCATTTTTTCTTTTCCTGTTTTTATCCTTTTCATCTTTAAAACAATTCAGTATATCAAAATATAGCAATGAAAAAAGATATTTGAGAAATCATAAAATGTATGTGAATTCAAAAAAATGAATCATAAAATGTTCATGGATACAAAAACATTGTGATTTTGCAAAAAAAAAAGGTTTTCAAAAAATATTGATGATTTTGTGGAAAAAACAGGAATAAAAACAGGAATAAAAATATTCATGACATATTCGTGAATTTAAAAATTATTCGTGTATTTCAAAAAATTGATTTTATTAGACACAAAAAATTCTTTCACGTATTTTCATGTATTTAATTTTAAAAATTCTTTCTTTATTTCTTCTTCCTTTTTTTTCTTCTTTATTTTTTTCTTCTGTTGTTTTCTTCCTTTTTCTTTTTTTCTTCCTTTTTCCTTTTTTCTTCCTTTTTCTTGTTTTTCTTCTGTTTTTCTTTTGTTTTCTTCTTCCTTCTTTCTTCTTCTTCCTTTTTCCTTTTTCTTTCTTCTTCTTCTTCCTTTTTCTTCTACCTTCTTCTTCTTCTGCCGGCGCGCGAAGGACGGCAGGCAGGGCCAGCGGGCGGCGGGCGGTGGGCAAGGGCGCAACGCACGGGCGGCGGGCAAGGGCAGGGCGGCGGCGGCGCTCACTGGGGACGGGGGCGGCGGCGCTCACTGGGGACGGGGGCGGCGGCGCTCACTGGGGACGGGGCGGCGGCGCGCAGGGCTTCGGCGTCGGCGTCGGCGTCGGGGCAGGGCTTCGGCGTCGGCGTCGGCGTCAGCGTCGGTCGGGGCAGGGCGTCGGCGTCGAGAGAGAGGAGAATGGGAAGTGGCAAAACTGCTAATCCAGGATTCAGGCTTCCCCGGGTTGTCCGAGCGTAAAATATTCTTGTGTTTCTCAAAGTACGGAGCCACCAAGCTGGAATTGGTCAGTACAGTGTGGTGTGCTTCAGTCAGAGAATGGCCGTCCATACATATCGTTGATTTCCTTCCGATCGTGCCTTTTCCACTTAGTCTCCCCTCGTGCCGCGATCGAGGAAGACCAATCGGCTTAAGGTCAGGAACAAAGTCAACACAAAACTCAATTACCTCCTCATTTCCATAGCCCTTGGCGATGCTTCCTTCTGGCCTAGCACGGTTACGAACATATTTCTTTAATACTCCCATGAACCTCTCGAAGGGGAACATATTGTGTAGAAATACAGGACCGAGAACGAAAATCTCTTCGACTAGGTGAACCAGGAGGTGCGTCATAATATTGAAGAAGGATGGCGGGAACACCAACTCGAAACTGACAAGACATTGGATCACATCGTTCTGTAACCGTGGTAGAACTTCTGGATTGATTACCTTCTGAGAGATTGCATTGAGGAATGCACATAGCTTCACAATGGCTACTCGAACATTTTCCGGCAGGAGCCCCCTCAAAGCAATCGGAAGCAATTGCGTCATAATCACGTGGCAGTCGTGAGACTTCAGGTTTTGGAACTTTTTCTCCGCCATGTTTATTATTCCCTTTATATTGGACGAGAATCCAGACGGGACCTTCATACTGCTCAGGCATTCAAAAAAGATGACCTTCTCTTCTTTGGTCAGAGCGTAGCTGGCACGACCTTGAAACCATTCCGGATGCCGGTCATCAGGGTCTTTCAAATGTTGCTGGTCCTGCCGTGCTTCCTTTGTATCATTTGTCTTCCCATACACGCCCAAGAAGCTTAGGAGGTTCACGCAAATATTCTTCGTAACGTGCATCACGTCGATTGCAGAGCGGACATCTAGGACTTTCCAATATTCTAGCTCCCAGAATATAGATTTCTTCTTCCACATGGCTGCGTGCCCGTCAGCTCCCTTCGGAACTGATTGTCCGCCAGGACCCTTTCCAAAGATGACTTTCAAATCCTTGACCATATCAAATACCTCAGCACCAGTGCGTTCCGCAGGCTTCGGCCGGTGATCTGCCTTGCCGTTGTAATGCTTGCCTTTCTTTCTTACTGGATGAATTTTCGGAAGAAATCGACGATGCCCAAGGTACACGTTCTTCTTACAATTTGGCAAATGTACACTTTCAGTCTCATGTAAGCAGTGCGTGCATGCATTGTATCCCTTATTTGACAGTCCCGAAAGGTTACTAAGAGCAGGCCAATCGTTGATGGTTACGAAAAGCAACGCTCGTAGGTCAAATTCCTCTTGTTTGTGCTCATCCCACACACGGACACCACCCCACAGCTGTAAAAGTTCATCAACTAATGGCCTTAGGTACACATCGATGTCGTTGCCGGGTTGCTTCGGACCTTGGATGAGCACTGGCATCATAATGAACTTCCGCTTCATGCACAACCAAGGAGGAAGGTTGTAGATGCATAGAGTCACGGGCCAGGTGCTATGGCTGGAGCTCTGCTCGCCAAAAGGATTCATGCCATCCGTACTTAGAGCAAATCTTATGTTCCTTGCGTCAGCTGCAAAATCTTTGAACCATCTGTCGATCTTTCTCCATTGCGTTCCATCTGCGGTGTGTCTCAACTCCCCGTCCGACTTACGGTCCTCTTTGTGCCATCGCAACAACTTGGCATGCTCTTTGTTCCTGAACAGACGTTTCAACCGTGGTATTATAGGAGCATACCACATCACCTTGGCGGGAACCCTCTTCCTGGGTTTCTGGCCCTCAACATCGTCACCAGGGTCATCGCCTCTGATCTTATAACGCAATGCAGTGCATACCGGGCATTCATTCAAATTCTCGTATTCACCGCGGTAGAGGATGCAGTCGTTGATGCATGCATGTATCTTCAGAACCTCTAAACCTAGAGGGCAGACAACCTTCTTTGCTTCGTACGTATTGGCGGGCAACTCGTTATCCTTTGGAAACATATTCTTCAACATTTTCAGCAAGTTTTCAAATGCCGAGTCAGCTACACCTGCCTCTGCCTTCCATTTCAGCAAATCCAGTGTGCAGCCCAGCTTTTTCAGACCATCATCGCATCCGGGGTACAACGCCTTTCTGTGATCCTCTAACATGCGATCCAAATTCTCCCTCTCCTTTTCAGTTTCGCAGCGTCTCCGTGCATCAGCAATGGTCCGACCAAGATCATCAACGGGATCATCACGTGCCTCTTCTTCACCTTCCCCTTCACCTTCAGCATCCTCCATGAAAGTATCACCGAAATGAGCAAGATAGCTTTCATCGATGAAATCATCCCCTTCTTCATCTTCTTCCATTATAACCCCTCTTTCTCCATGCTTGGTCCAACAATTATAGCTTGGCATGAAACCGTGCCGAAGCAGATGCATGTGAACATCTCTTGAGGAAGAGTAACCCTTCTGATTCTTACAGATAACACATGGACAGATAACAAAACCCCCCTGCTTGTTCGCATTAGCCACTACGAGGAAATCTTTCAAACCCGTAGTGAACTCGCCGGAGAGTCGGTTACCGTACATCCATTGCCGATTCATCTGCATTATTATAATATAAAATATATAATTAACCATCATGCATTTGTTAAACTAACTAGCTACAAACAATATAAATTAAACAATGAACTGCACACATGCATATTTTATCAATGACACACATGCATGAAAGGTTCAAGTTGCTAACCGCGATCGAGGAGGAAAAAATAAATGAGGAACCTCAAGTGTGGCTCCAACACTTCATATCATGTTTGTTTCACCCTCTTAGGGTATTTCATCAAACATCTTGTGTGCATAAGAGGAACCAAAAGCAAACCTACACCCCCTTGTGAAGCTTGTGAAGAGAAGTGGCACCAAATGGCTAAGTGAGTGTGCTGAACTGGTATATATAGGGGAGGAGCTTTAGTCGCGGTTGGCCTGGCCAACCGCGACTAAAGGCCTTTGCGCACCTTTAGTCGCGGTTGGCCTGGCCAACCGCGACTAAAGCCCCTCACGTGCACCAGCTGGCCACCGAGCGCCCTGGGCCCAGGCCTTTGGTCGCGGTTCGTCTGCCGAACCGCGACTAAAGACTTCATTAGTCGCGGTTCCTACACTTTCGCGACTAATGGGGCTGGACGGAAGCCTCTTTTTCTACCAGTGGTATGTCTACTTGATGAAACACAAGTCTGAGACCTTTGAAAAGTTCAAGGAATTTCAGAATGAGGTAGAGAATCAACGTGACAGAAAGATAAAGTTCTTATGATCAGATCGTGGAGGAGAATATTTAAGTCACGAATTTGGTACGCACTTAAGGAAATGTGGAATCGTTTCACAACTCACGCCGCCTGGAACACCTCAGCGCAACGGTGTGCCCGAACATCGTAACCGCACTCTATTGGATATGGTGCGATCTATGATGTCTCTTACCGATTTACCGCTATCATTTTGGGGATATGCTCTAGAGACAGCTACATTCACTTTAAATAGGGCTCCATCTAAATCCGTTGAGACGACAACGTATGAATTATGGTTTGGAAAGAAACCTAAGCTGTCATTTCTAAAAGCTTGGGGATGCGATGCTTATGTCAAGAAACTTCAACCTGAAAAGCTCGAACCCAAGTCGGAAAAATACGTCTTCATGGGATACCCTAAGGAAACCATTGGGTATACCTTCTAACTTAGATCCGAAGGCAAGATCTTTGTTGCCAAGAATGCATCCTTTCTGGAAAAAGAGTTTCTCTCGAAAGGAGTAAGTGGGAGGAAAGTAGAACTCGATGAAGTACTACCTCTTGAACCGGAAAGTAGTGCAACTCAAGAAAATGTTCCTGTGGTGCCTACACCGACTTGAGAGGAAATTAATGATGATGATCAAGGTACTTCGGATCAAGTTGCTACTGAACTTCGTAGGTCTACAAGGACACGTTCCACGCCAGAGTGGTATGGCAACCCTGTCCTGGAAATCATGTTGTTAGACAACGGTGAACCTTCGAACTATGAAGAAGCAATGGTGGGCCGAGATTCCAACAAATGGCTTGAAGCCATGCAATCCGAGATGGAATCCATGTTTGAAAACAAAGTATGGACTTTGACAGACTTGCCCGATGATCGGCGAGTGATAGGAAACAAATGGATCTTTAAGAAGAAGACGGACGTGGATGGTAATGTTACCATCTATAAAGATCGACTTGTCGCTAAGGGTTATCGACAAGTTCAAGGGGTTCACTACGATGAGACTTTCTCTCCCGTAGCGAAGCTGAAGTCCGCCTGAATCATGTTAGCAATTGCCGCATACTATGGTTATGAGATATGGCAGATGGATGTCAAAACGGCATTTCTTAACGGCTATCTTAAGGAAGAACTCTATATGATGCAGTCGGAAGGTTTTGTCGACCCTAAGAATGCTAACAAGGTATGCAAGCTCCAGCGATCCATTTATGGACTGGTGCAAGCATCTCAGAGTTGGAACATTCGCTTTGATGAGATGATCAAAGCGTTTGGGTTTATGCAGACTTATGGAGAAGCCTGCGTTTACAAGAAAGTGAGTGGGAGCTCTGTAGCATTTCTCATATTATATGTAGATGGCATACTTCTGATGGGAAATGATATAGAACTTTTGGACAGCATAAAGGCCAACTTGAATAAGTGTTTTTCAATGAAGGACCTTGGAGAAGCTGCTTACATATTAGGCATCAAGATCTATAGGGATAGATCGAGACGCCTCATAGGTCTTTCACAAAGCACATACCTTGATAAGATATTGAAAAGTTCAATATGGATCAGTCCAAGAAAGGGTTCTTGCCTGTATTGCAAGGTGTGAGATTGAGCTCGGCTCAATGCCCGACCACGGCAGAAGATAAAGAAGAGATGAGTGTCATCCCCTATGCCTCAGCCATAGGATCTATTATGTATGCCATGCTGTGTACCAGACCTGATGTAAACCTTGCCGTAAGTTTGGTAGGAAGGTACCAAAGTAATACCGGCAAGGAACACTGGACAGCGGTCAAGAATATCCTGAAGTACCTGAAAAGGACAAAGGACATGTTTCTCGTCTATGGAGGTGACAAAGAGCTCGTCGTAAAGGGTTACGTCGATGCTAGCTTCGACACAGATCTGGATGACTCTAAGTCACAAACCGGATACGTGTATATGTTGAATCGTGGAGCAGTAAGCCGGTGCAGTTGCAAGCAGAGCGTCGTGGCGGCATCTACATGTGAAGCGGAGTACATGGCAGCCTTGGAGACAGCGCATGAAGCAATATGGATGAAGGAGTTCATCACCGACCTAGAAGTCATACCCAATGCGTCGGGGCCGATCACTCTCTTCTGTGACAACACTGGAGCTATTGCCCTTGCCAAGGAGCCCAGGTTTCACAAGGAGACCAGGCACATCAAGCGTCGTTTCAACTTCATCCGTGAAAATGTTCAAGATGGAGACATAGATATTTGCAAAGTACATACAGATCTGAATGTCGCAGATCCGTTGACTAAACCTCTTCCGCGAGCAAAACATGATCAACACCAGAACTCTATGGGTGTTCGATTCATCACAATGTAACTAGATTATTGACTCTAGTGCAAGTGGGAGACTGTTGGAAATATGCCCTAGAGGCAATAATAAAAGGATTATTATTATATTTCCTTGTTCATGATAATTGTCTTTTATTCATGCTATAATTGTATTATCCGGAAATCGTGATACACGTGTGAATACATAGACCACAACATGTCCCTAGTGAGCCTCTAGTTGACTAGCTCGTTGATCAACAGATAGTCAAGGTTTCCTGACTATGGACATTGGATGTCATTGATAACGAGATCACATCATTAGGAGAATGATGTGATGGACAAGACCCAATCCTAAGCATAGCACAAGATCGTGTAGTTCGTTTGCTAGAGCTTTTCCAATGTTAAGTATCTTTTCCTTAGACCATGAGATCGTGTAACTCCTGGACACCGTAGGAGTGCTTTGGGTGTACCAAACGTCACAACGTAACTGGGTGACTATAAAGGTATACTATGGGTATCTCTGAAAGTGTCTGTTGGGTTGACACGGATCGAGACTGGGATTTGTCACTCCGTATGACGGAGAGGTATCTCTGGGCCCACTCGGTAATACATCATCATAATGAGCTCAAAGTGACCAAGTGTCTGGTCACGAGATCATGCATTACGGTACGAGTAAAGTGACTTGCCGGTAACGAGATTGAACGAGGTATTGGGATACCGACGATCGAATCCCGGGCAAGTAACATACCAATTGACAAAGGGAATTGTATACGGGGTTGCTTGAATCCTCGACATCATGGTTCATCCGATGAGATCATCGAGGAGCATGTGGGAGCCAACATGGGTATCCAGATCCCGCTGTTGGTTATTGACCGGAGAGCAGTCTCGGTCATGTCTACGTGTCTCCCGAACCCGTAGGGTCTACACACTTAAGGTTCGGTGACGCTAGGGTTGTAGAGATATTAGTATGCAGCAAACCGAAAGTTGTTCGGAGTCCCGGATGAGATCTCGGACGTCACGTGGAGTTCCGGAATGGTCCGGAGGTAAAGAATTATATATGGGAAGTCGAGTTTCGGCCATCGGGAAAGTTTCGGGGGTCACCGGTATTGTACCGGGACCACCGGAAGGGTCCCGGGGGTCCACCGGGTGGGGCCACCCATCCCGGAGGGCCCCATGGGCTGAAGTGGGAGGGGAACCAGCCCCTGGTGGGCTGGTGCGCCCCCCTTGGCCCCTCTGCGCCTAGGGTTGGGAACCCTAGGGGAGGGGGCGCCTCCACTTGCCTTGGGGGGCAAGGCACCCCCCTTGGCCTCCGCCCCCCCTAGGAGATCCCATCTCCTAGGGCCGGCGCCCCCCTGAGGACCCTATATATAGAGGGGGGAGGGAGGGCAGCCGCACCCTTGCACTTGGCGCCTCCCTTCCCCCTTGCTACACCTCTCCCTCCCGCAGACGCTTGGCGAAGCCCTGCCGGGATCCCTGCTGCATCCACCACCATGCCATCGTGTTGTTGGATCTTCATCAACCTCTCCTTCCCCCTTGCTGGATCAAGAAGGAGGAGACGTCACGCTGACCGTACGTGTGTTGAACGCGGAGGGGCCGTCCGTTCGGCGCTGGGATCTCCGGTGATTTGGATCACGACGAGTACGACTCCCTCAACCTCGTTCTCTTGAATGCTTCCGCTCGATCTACAAGGGTATGTAGATGCACTCATCTCTCTAGTTGCTAGATGAACTCATAGATTGATCTTGGTGAAACCGTAGGAATTTTTTTTATTTTCTGTAATGTTCCCCAACAGATAGTAGAGATACTTTGACTTCGCACAAAACTTATATGTATACTAAAAAGTACCCGAGGGAGTAAAAGAGAAAAAAAATCCGCATGAATCTTCATGTTGTGTAGAATTTACATGAGGCATAGTTATTTCTTATAAATATGTGGCGAATTTGCAAATATTATAGTTAATCAAACAAGTAACATCACATTCATCTATTCAGTCATTCCCAATCACCATCTGTACCCATATCCTCTCTTCCCCTTCCCCTCGATGGACGTAGAAAAAGGGTCAGATCCCGAAATTTTATCAAAGCAGGGTCAAATCTCGCTCAAATTTTGCAAAATGGTCAAAACACCAAATTTGGCCACGGCCAAGGGGGTCTGAAAACTTTTCGCCTGCATCGACTGCAATTCTGCTAGGTTGGTGGACATACATCATACTCAAGCCAACCACTCGCTACCTCAGCTCCCGCTCCACAAAAAGTCGTGAGCTCGTTTGTTTTGCGAGAAACTTTCACTCTATTAATTTTTAATCATGATCCTCGTTATGAATTCCATGTGGCGGGAGCGGAACCGGCAGGCCTGGACGACGACACTGCCGACCATGAAAGGATATGATATCTAAGGCTACTCATAGTGGGGAGTATCATATACTAGTATCATGCATATGATACTGTGTATGATACTACCTTTATAGTGCATAGTACTACCTCTGTCCGGGTTTATTGGCCCCCTTCGTATTTTGTGTCCAACTTTGACCGTAGATTTGACGAACAGATTATAAATTGTATGTCACAAAATTTATATTGTTGGATTCATATTTGAAAGAGGTTTCAATGATACTACTCCCTCCGTTCCATAATGTAGTGCCTATATATTTTTGCAAAAGTCAAACCTTACAAACTTTGACAATATCTATAGAGAAAAGTAGGTAAATCTAGAATACCAAATGCAAACTTGGATACAGCATGGGTTATATTTTCAGAATGTACATGTTTGGTATTATAGATGTAGACAGTTTTCTCTATACACTTGGTCAAAGTTGACAAAGTTTGACTTTCACAAAAATCTATAGGCACTACATTATGGAATGGAGGGAGTATTTAGGGTATATAACTTCTTTTTTATAGTTAAATCAAAGGTCAAAATTTGACCCAAACTACAAGGAGGCATGATCAACCAGGACGGAGTTAGTGTCATAGATCATCATATTTATTGTCATGCATGACACAAAGTAGCATATCGTTTGATATGATACGGTATCTACCTATGTTACTCCAACCCTCTCTCTTCTTTAATTCTCTGCCACATCAGCATGTTTTCTATTCCTGAGTGGATGATACCGGCTAAGAGCATGGTTAATAATATAGCCGACCAGGGACGCGGATTTTTGGGACATGGTGCCACGCGAGGATGAAATCTCGGCAGTCCATGCATGCTGTGAGATTAGGACTTAATATAGTGATTAAATGAATACCTGAACGCCACAGTAGGTTAATTCGGCAAATACGTGTATATTAGTTGGTGGTTGGGCATCTTAAATGAATTGGATAGTATGACCAAACCTTTATTCCTTAACTTCTCTATGTTGCTGGGCTGGGGAGAGGCATTATCTTGATGAGACCATTTAAGATGGCTGGTGTGAAATGTCGGTGAGGTGGAGTTTAATTCACCAACAACATGCATCTGCATCATTTTATCGGTGGAGTTTCGCCAGATAATATTCTGTTCTCTGTTATCCCAACCAGGGCAGGCTAGTGAAGTAGTAAATAACAATAGTTTAAGTGCAAGTGTGTTGTCTGAGCTGCTTAGATCACTGAAGTGAATACTAACGAGACACTATGTGTGTTGTATCAGAAGTAACCTTGTGTGAGATATCGCAAAGTCATGTCTTGGAAACATCCCCTTGCGTCCCTCTCCGTGAGGTGGTGACTCGGAAAACCTAGTGCACCACCGGTCCCCTCGCCAGGAAGTTTTATCTTTTCATAATTACTAAAAAAATCCGATGAAAATTTCTTCAGGAAGCTTTTTATATGAGTAAAACATGGCATTGGAAAATGTTTAATTAATTTATTAGTGCTGAAATTAATTAATATATTACCTAATGCAAAACTGAGCAGGCAGCATTATAATAAACATATTGTGAGGAACAGTAATCTGAATAGTACTGAACTGTTTTTAGTAACTTTAAGATGATAAGTTCAGTTGGGAAATAACTGATTTTTGTTCATAATCTTCATAGTACAAATACCAAAACATTTATTATAATAAACAAATTATACCGCATAGTACATGGACAAACCATTCCGCACAACAGTACATTTTCAGGTTTAGTAATCTTCATAAACAAGTAAAGTTACAAAGTGGTAATGTGAAATTTTTGCTGGCCATTGAGTACAAATTCTGGAGCTACAACGACTAGATGCCGAAAGTCAAGGATGTGTGAGGGTTGGCAGCTTGCTGGTTTAATGCGTGAGGGCCCATGCCTCGGTTCCATGCCCTCCCCTGCCTTGCATGCCATTTATTGCGCTTGTCAGGTGCAGAAGACACGGCAACACCGAATGCTTATACGACTGATTAAAATCCTTATACGGCTCACGCGTATTCAAACTGTACGAATCATGGGAGAACATGCGGTGTGGATACCAACCGCGCGTGGCCGCATGTCCACTCGCGATTATTCGAGCCGACCAGTGGCTATAACATGTTGCCATGTTATCTATAGCCAATGTAATAACCAACATCTATAGTAGTGAGCTACAAGAAAGTACTACTTTTCTACCACATGGCCCACCATACACTCTCACATAGCTTCTTGGAGCCCGTACTACGGTCGACTGTAAATCTACAGCCCGCTTATCTTCTCACTCCTCTTCTCTCTCATCTAACTCAGCAAAAATATAGTATTTTAAGTCTTACAGCCCGTCTACATCACATTATTATACTTGCTCTAAAATACGACTGTGGCTATGCCTAACCGATTGCGCGCACAATTCCAATATGCTCCACACATCGCCATGCACATCACATCTTGCAGTACACATGCTGTCACATATGCATGTCCACTCTCTCTCTTCTCTATTCTCTCTCCCAAACAAATCCATCCCTTCTATTTCACCTTTATAACTTAAATCATTTATATCTTTTAAACCAATGATTTCAAAACAAATCATTTATGTATAATCATGACACAAAGACCTTTAGAATAAGACTAATATTGAATATATTTCAACTACTTTGATTTTTTAAATGTGTGAAGTCTGTTATTGAAACAAGTAAAATGAATGAAATTTGTTACTGAAACGAGTGAAATCAGTTATTAAAATTAGTGAATTAGTGAATCAGTTTTTAAAATTAGTGAAATCTCTTATCGAAAACAACTGAAATGAGTAAAATGAGATGAAACAAAAATTTGAAATGATTGAAATATATTATTGAAACGAGTGAAATGTGTTAAATATGCTATTGAAACAAGTGAAATGAGTGAATAATGTTATCAAACAAGCGAAATGAGTGAAATCCGTTTAAAAGAGTGAAATATGTTATTGAAATGAGTGAAATATGTTATTAAAAAGTTTAAACTAGTCAAACTATATCCAAAAATGATCTTGTTCTAAAGGTCCTTTTGTCAGGAGTTCAAATATATAAATAGTTCTGAAATCAAAATATTAGTTTAAAAGATGTAAATGATTTAAGTTAGGAAAGATGAAATAAAAGGGATGAATTTGTTTTGGAGAGAGAAGAGAGAAAAAAGTGTGCACATGCCGATGTGACACCATGTGTACCAGCTGATGTGATGTGCATGGCGATATGTGGTGGAGATTTGGGTTGTGCGTGCAATGAGTTAGACAAAATCCAGGTCCTCCACTACCACTATGGCCCGCCTAAGTTTTGGTACGAGTATACAAATAAAAACGGAAAGACTAACACCCACACGCATGGATCCTCGTCCAACCAATTCTGAATGAATCTTGGCGCGTTCTAGCAGTTTTTGTGTGCCATGTAGGACTGGGCTAGTGTGTGGGCATTTCATCCGGTCGCCCGCAAGACATCCGCGAAGAATAAGAAGGCGGCAGACGGCTCCGGCACCTCGAAGGCGCCGAGGAAGAAGCTTGCAGGGCGTGTGACGAGCACGGCAGCTACCGAAGCGCCGGCGAGCTCACTTGTTGAGCCGGCGGCCGGCGCGCACCATGTGTTCGACGATATGCCCCAAAGGTGAAAAATTTCCCGAACTTTTTTTTCTTCTTTATTTTTTGAATGCATACATATAGATAGCTTATTGCATTGTTCTATATACTTTGTAGTGTGAACAATGATGCATACATGTCAATGATGGGTGTTGGCTCGAACAATTCGCATTGGTCTCAAACCAGTGACATGCACTTTAAAGACCATGAGTTTGAGGTGGACGAGGATGGTGAGGGCATTGTCGACGCACCGAAAGGAAGAGCGGGCAATTACACCAACGCCGAAGACATCTTACTATGCAATACTTGGTTGCAAGTGTCAAGGGATCCATTCGTTGGAGGTGATCAAAGTAGAGACGCTTATTGGCTCCGGATGAAAGAACACTTTGATCTTCACAACATGAGTGGTTACCGCTCCGCACGATCACTTCGCTCCCGGTGGTCGACCATCAATAGGGATTGTCAACAATGGTCGGCCACACAAAAAGCGGCTGACAAGTTGAACCCAAGTGGCACCAATGATGATGATAGGGTAAGTTTGGTTTCATCATTCCTCATGTTCACATCTCATGCTTGTTGTTGGTGTTACTTGTACTAACTTGTTTTGTTTTCATGTAGTTGAACATTGCCCAAAACTTGTTCAAAGGAGAGGAGAAGAGGAACAAGAAGGGGAAGATCAAGAAAGGAAGGCCATTTTCCTTGCCTCATTGCTATGAAGTATTGAAGGATGATGAGAAATGGAAGAAGCATGAGAATATTGATGATTTGGATTTGAGCAAAAAATGCAAGCGAACAATTGAGTTGGATGATGCTGATGAGGATGATGCATCAAGTGAAGATGGCAAGAGAAGCCCCACCCCAAACTCGGTTTCATACTCAAAGCCAAAACGATCTGATGGCACGAAGAAAGACAAAGAAAAGAAGGAGAGGAAAGGATATGATGAGATCAAAAATGCTATGGAAGCAATTGTCAACGCAAGAAGAGAAGCCAACAAGGTGAGGAAAATGGCAAGGAACCAAGATGCTGCAGCCGAGGAGAGGAGGTTGGCGGCCGAGGAGAGGAGGGTGGCCGCCGAGGAGAGGAAAGTGGCATTGGATGAGAGGAAGTTGGCCATGGAGGAGTGAGCCAAGTTGTTGGAATGGGAGAAGTACTTGTTCTTCTTGGACACATCTTTGTTGAATGATGCGCAAAAGGAGTATGTCAACCTTGCTCGTGAAGAAGTCTTGATCCAAAAAAGAGCCATGATTGCCGGCATGGGTGGCGGTGGCGCCATGGGTGGTGGTGGCCTTGGCGGCATGGGTGGTGGTGGCGGCATGGGTGTCGGTGGCCTTGGCGGCATGGGTTCCATGAGTGGCTTTGGAGCTACCGTGGGCAGTATGAGTTCCATGAGTGGCTTTGGAGCTACCGTGGGCGGCATGGATTCCATGGGTGGCTTTGGGGCTACCATGGAGACAATGAGAGACATGGGTGGCTTCGGAGCACCTCCGGGCGGCTTGGACGACATGGGTGGCATGAGTTTTACGTCTCTCATTGGGGGCATGGGTGCACCTCCGGGCGTCGGTGTGCCACATTCGCATGAAGATGCCGTTCAAGATATTGGCAACACCATCCGAGCTCCACGCGATGATGATACGACGCACAACAATGAAGAGGAGGAGAAAGAATCGTCTTCGGAGGATGAAGAATCGTCTTCGGGGGAAGAAGATGAAGCCGAAGACGAGGACAAGGCTTGATTCTTGTGTCTTTCGTTTGTGTCATATAAAACTTGGTTTGCATGTTGAACTTGGTTTAACTATGTTGTGGGCATGAATTTGAACATGTGGGCACGAACTTGGTTGGAATGATGTTTGATTCAAATATATGCCATGTGTTTTGTGTGAAGTGTGAAATTTGTGCCTAAAATGTGTGCGCCGGCTGCTGGCGCGCGCTATATTTTAGCGCGCAGCTGGAGCAGCGTTGCGCGGCGCGCCAAATCTGGCATTGCGCGCGCCGCAAACCAGATTTTAGCGCGCCGCGCGTTGGGCGGCTGTTGGGGATGCTCTTAGTAGGTAGCAACCTCTAAAGTTTTGAAATCACGGCAACTGCAGTAGACCAGATCATACATGGCAACTGCAGTTGAGCAACCATGGCAACTGTAGTTGTCCGACATGACAACTGTAGTTCAGCGACATGGCAACTGCAGTTAAATGAACATGGAAGAGGGTCCAGACCATGGCAACTACGGATACACGTGATGATTGTCACGGGGCGTGCGGGGCCATAAGGTAGGAGGCCTGACGTAAGGGCGTGTGGGCGTTATTTATTTTGCCCACCCGTAGGCATGAGAGGGACCACGAGGAAAAAAAAGCGTGTGGGCATTACTTATTTTGCCCACACGTAGACGTGTGGACTGATCCTCTTAAACACTTGCAGACCCTTAACGCCTACACGCGTCCAATAAAAACCCACTAAGACAAATCAACAATAGAAAGTCAGACGGAAATCCAAAAAGCTAGTGGAATACGCGTGCAATAATCGTCGGTCCCTTTTACTCTTGTCGATCGATCATTCGGGCAGAGACAACAACGGCGTGTACTTTGACTTGGCTGGTCAACGATGATGGCGTGTCAGCAGCTGAACCGAAGCTTCGGTCGGCAGCGGCGATCACGAGGTAGATGGCGTGCGTGCGAAGACCATCTACTCCAAGTTTTTTTTCTAATCAATGGCGGAGCTGTATTAATTAGGGCCCGTGTCTCATCTCTTGCCCACGGCCGGCCTGACGACCCACCTTGCGCGCGAGCGATGGATCCAGCTCCAGCACCAGCAGCCAGCAAGATGCGGTTCGACTCGCCGGCCTTCCGCGTGCACGAGGACGGCCGCGTGGAGCGCTTCTTCGGCACGGACACCACCCACCCGGGCTTCGACGCCGCCACCGGCGTCACCTCCAAGGACGTCGTGCTCGACGGCGCCACCGGCGTCTTCGCCCGCGTCTACCTACCCGCGCTCCCCGACGGCCCCGGCCGCGGGACGAGGCTGCCCATCCTCGTCTACTTCCACGGAGGCGGCCTGGTCCTCGGCTCGGCCGCGTCCCAGATGTACCACGGCTACCTCAACGCCGTCGCCTCCCGGGCCGGCGTCCTGGCCGTGTCCGTCGACTACCGCCTCGCGCCGGAGCACCCCATCCCGGCGGCCTACGAGGACTCCTGGACGGCGCTCCGCTGGGCCGCGTCGAGGGCCGACCCGTGGCTCTCGGCGCACGGTGACGCCGGCCGCATCTTCCTGGCCGGCGACAGCGGCGGCGCCAACATCGTCCACAACATGGCGATCATGGCCGGCACTCGAAGCACTGATCAGGACGGTTTGCCCGCGGGGGCGCTGGTGGAGGGGGCGATACTGCTGCACCCCATGTTTGGCGGGAAGGAGCCGGTGGACGGCGAGGCGGCGGACACGAGATATCACATGGAGAAGCTCTGGGCGCTGATATGCCCGGACGGCGAGGGTCTAGGGGTGGACGACCCGAGGCTGAACCCGATGGCTCCTGGGGCGCCGAGCTTGCGCGCGCTGGCTGGCCGGAGGCTGCTCGTCTGCTCCGCCGAGAGGGACTTCGCGCGGGCGAGGGCCGCCGCGTACTATCAGGCCGTCAAGGGGAGCGCGTGGCCTGGCATGGCGGAGTGGGTGGAGTCCCCCGGGGAGGAGCATGGGTTCTTCCTCCTCCAGCCGGAGCGCGACGAGTCTTCGGCCCTCTTGGATCGTGTGGCCGCCTTCCTCTCCGGCGAATGATCTGCAGGAGATCGACTTTTGTGGTCAATAATAGATATTATTTTTACCTGTCGATAATACTTTACACAAACAGGTCGATGAGAGAAAAAGGGATGTTGTTGTGATTGTTACCGATCGGTGGATCTCAGCCATTGATATGCCCTTCTTTGAATATTCAACGACCTACATCTTGTTCCGTTGTTCAAAGCATCATACTTTTCTGCAGCGGTGCAAAGCCACGCAACCCAACACAAAACCCGCTTTGTTTGTGTCGAGCAATCGTATAAGAGCATCTACAACCGGGCACCCTAAACCCACCTATAAGCGAAACAAATATGGTTGCATAGAGATAATGCTAGAAATTAATAAAACTTATTTTATCTCTTTATTTCAAAATATCAAATAAAACAAAAGGAAAATGACACATTGTATGGATTGTCTTTGTAATGGTGCCTTTAACTTTGGGAATGCACTAGATAATGCTCAAAAGGTCTTTGGCAAATAGTTATTGAGACATTTTCTTTGTGTGTGGGGGTGGGGGGCCTATTTTGTAGGCAAACACTTGGTAGCCATATATTTACTTTTTGAGTGAAATGCGCCATTAGTCTACTAACTCAAAATGGTTGCACACTTTACGCAGAAAACTGGGGAAATTATCAGATTAGGTCATAAGGTCATTTAACCGATCAACATACGGCCGAAAACAGTTTTCTTGGGAGGGGATGATCACTTCCTGGATCTGATCCAAGAGCCAGCCAGTCAGCCGAGCAGGAGATCCCCACGGAATCTCGGAAAGTACGTAGTACACTCTGTCTGTCTCCTACACTAAGTACACATGAATGATTCTATTTCTTCACTTGAGCTACATCGTTAAGCCTAGTCACAGTGGGAAGTAACTTAGACTAGTGTCAAGCATATGCCACTAGTCTATGTTAGTACCCTTATAGTGCAAATTGTCATAAAAGTAGTAACATATATGGTTAGCTTGTAGACTCAACTTTCTTGGGAAACACTATGTAATGGTAACATAATATGTTACTCCAAACACTATTCTTCTCATTAACTAACTGCCACATACGCAAATTTGTATTGGGATATGTTATGTTACTTGCTTTGTTACTCCCATTATGACCAGCCTAACATCGACCTTTCATCTATGAAATGGATCTTCTTTTACCCCTGAACCAGTAGTATGCACGCAGTTAGGTAAGCTCTTCACTGGACTCGACCCCACACTATACGTGGAGTAGAGGAGAAGCTCCATTGATCGATCAGCTGACATATGGAGAAAAAAATCCTCTCCAATTGCCCGCCGCACACCTCCATGCCGGACAACTACGTCTTCCCGCAAGAAAAGCCTCTAATTTGATTAGGCGACTACATATAGTGGCATCTTATTTCATTTTCGTCATCACACAACGGTAATTCCTCTTACATATGCTATGTATAACTAAGTAGATAATCACCATTAATGTATTTATATGCAAGGGTAAATATCACCTTAACATGCAACTTATGTCAATAAATATTTTATAATTATTGTATTTTCAGTTTTAGTTCTAATATTATTAATCGCTACTCATGTCCATCTCTCATTGATATGTTCTAAGCAATTCTCGCAAGAACGAGCGTGTTATCAACTAGTGCATATAACAACTATGACATTGCTCAAGATTATTCTCTCAAATGCTTAAACTAAAAAAGGCTTCATCTCTCGAGCCTATAATCCGACTGACGATCTGCTTTCAGAGTTCGGTTTCTCGCGATGACTTTTCAGAATTAGATCTCATACCATTATGTTTCATTAACTTTCTTTCCATCGATGCTTGCAGGTTACTATAACTTAATTGCAAAATTGTTAGCGACCTAGTTACCGGAAAATTAACTTAGTTTACACATTAGAGAACATCAATATAGGCCAATGTAAAACATGCCATGTAGTACTTGTATCAATAGATGCAACTTTCTAATGGTGTTAGCACTTGAATACGTATTCTCTAGCTCCACATATTATTACAATTTCTAAAAGCAGACACAACTATTTGATAACTATGAACAATTATTGTGAAAATTGTCCTTCCTTGAGACCACACTGACATTATGTGGCAACTAGTGGCTGCAAAAACAATCGCTGAAAAATGACAACATGGAATCTTGTTTTGAAGCATCGTTGAGGTGAGCAAAGTGAAGGAGACAAGTGCTAATTGGATTGACGATTTGTGTGATAAATCATTTAAGAAAATTATTCTAATGTGATAATGTCATCATGAGGTGGGAGATTTCTGCATGCAAGCATGCATGCATTTGATCTATGTATGTAGTCAAAATCTCTTTGGAAAGCCCTAGAACCGGAACACATCCATGGGCATGTGTGACAAGAAGATTTCTTGTGTAATCCTTTATCATATTACCAACGAAGTTTACAACACTTTTTAGTCAATAAACAAAAATAATTATGTCTTAATATGCCAATCTATTGCTAGACCACTCAACCTGATTAGAGGTGATAGTCTCATCATTTCATGGCCCCAATAAACGTGAGAGCTAGTATCTTCATTAGAGCATGGTTAATAGTATAGCCAAATGTTGTCTATATGATGTTGCCATGTCACTTATAGTTATTCATACAATAAGGTTAGTTATAAGGTTGGCTGTAAGAGTACTACTTTTTTCATCTTCTCTCTATCTCTTTCTTCATAATTGTTTTTGCCTAGGAGCACGCATATAGCCACTAGTAGAAAAGGGGGCAAAGCAGGCCGGGTCAGCCTATTAGTCCCGGTTCAGTCTAGAACCGGGACCCATGGTGGTATTGGACCCGGTTCGTGAGCCCCGGGGGCCGGCCGGGCCACGTGGGCCATTGGTCCCGGTTCGTCTGGACCTTTTGGTCCCGGTTGGTGGGACCAACCGGGACCAATGGGCCTCGCTCCTTGCCCACCACCATTGGTCCCGGTTGGTGGCATGAACCGGGACCAAAGGCTGCCCTTTAGTCCCGGTTCATGCCACCAACCGGGACCAATGAGGTGCCTATATATACCCCCTCGCGTAAGAGCAGAGCACACTGCTCTGTTTTTTCTGGCCGCCGGGGGGGAGAGGGCTTGGTGGTGCTTTAGCTCACCTCCTATGCACACAAGGTATTCGATGGAATGCCCGAGCCACACTACTTAAGCTTTCTCCTCTCCAAGCTCGACCTCCAAGCTCCATTTCCCTCAATATTTGTCTAGGTTTAGTGGTCCGTCACGTCCCGTCCCCGTCTTCACCACTGTTGATCACCCGTGCCGATCTAATCACCGGCACCACCGTGGTGAGCCTCTTGTTCTTATCTTCTTTCTGAAAGGAAAAATATTCTTACTTGTATGTTTAGATAGATACTTGTATTATTTTCTTACTTTTATTATTGCATCTTATATAGTGCGATGGTTTTGGTATCCGCCCCCGTCGGCCCTCGTCCTGTCTATGATTCGAATGTGGTATATATTATATTTTCATAACTATTGGTTCATTTATTGTTTATGAAAATTATGCCGACCAATGTGACATAGATTTTATTTATCTAGGAGGTTGTTGAACCGGAAATTCCAACTGACCCTATTGTCGAGAGGTTAAATTTAGTTGAAGAAGAAAACAATTCCTTGAATGAAAAAGTAAGAAAAATTGAGGAGGAGAAGATGATATTGGAGTTGCATGTTGCGGATGTCGTCGATGATCACAAGATCAAGATGGATGCAATGCGCTTGAAGATTAGAAAGATTAGAAAATATGCCATTCATACCGAGGCTTGGTATCATTATGCCGTTGGATCAGTTGTTACCTTGGTTGCGATTATGATCGCATTTGTTTTCGCATTGAAATGTTTTACATAGTTTCAATGTATGGTTTAATTAATTTAGATGCTCTGCAGAGCTTTATTGTTCTGTATGATTTCGCTTGAAGATGAGAACTATGTATGTACTTTGGTTTTAATGTGATGATGAACTTCTATTAATTTGGTCACTTAATTATCTATTCATCATGTTCTGTAATGATTTTTGACACACTTAATTATATATAATGCACGCAGATGAACCGACAATGGATGTACGGTAATAGACACACCTCTGAGTACATTAAGGGCGTGCATGATTTTCTCGAAATGGCTGAGGCAAACAAGCAGAATGGTTTTATGTGTTGTCCATGCCCTATATGTGGGAATACGAAGTCTTACTCTGACCGGAAAATCCTTCACACCCACCTACTTTACAAGGGTTTCATGCCACACTATAATATTTGGACGAGGCACGGAGAAATAGGGGTTATGATGGAAGACGGCGAAGAAGAAGACTACGATGACAACTATGTGCCCCCTGAATATGGTGATGCTACTGAACATCAAGAGGAACCAGGCGATGTGCACGATGATGCTAGAACGGGCAAAGCTGCTGAAGATCAAGAGGAATCAGACGATGTTCCCGATGATGATGATCTCCGCCGGGTCATTGTCGATGCAAGGACGCAATGCGAAAGTCCAAAGGAGAAACTGAAGTTCGATCGCATGTTAGAGGATCACAAAAAAGGGTTGTACCCCAATTGCGAAGATGGCAACACAAAGCTCGGTACCGTACTGGAATTGCTGCAGTGGAAGGCAGAGAATGTTGTGCCTGACAAAGGATTTGAGAAGCTACTAAAAATATTGAAGAAGAAGCTTCCAAAGGATAACGAATTGCCCGACAGTACATACGCAGCAAAGAAGGTCGTATGCCCTCTAGGATTGGAGGTGCAGAAGATACATGCATGCCCTAATGACTGCATCCTCTACCGCGGTGCGTACAAGGATCTGAACGCATGCCCGGTATGCGGTGCATTACGGTATAAGATCAGACGAGATGACCCTGGTGATGTTGACGGCGAGCCCCCCAGGAAGAGGGTTCCTGCGAAGGTGATGTGGTATGCTCCTATAATACCACGGTTGAAACGTCTGTTCAGAAACGGAGAGCATGCCAAGTTGATGCGATGGCACAGTGAGGACCGTAAGAAAGACGGGAAGTTGAGAGCACCCGCTGACGGGTCGCAGTGGAGAAAAATCGAGAGAAAGTACTGGGATGAGTTTGCAAGTGACCCAAGGAACGTATGGTTTGCTTTAAGCGCGGATGGCATTAATCCTTTCAGGGAGCAGAGCAGCAATCACAGCACCTGGCCCGTGACTCTATGTATGTATAACCTTCCTCCTTGGATGTGCATGAAGCGGAAGTTCATTATGATGCCAGTTCTCATCCAAGGCCCTAAGCAACCCGGCAACGACATTGATGTGTACCTAAGGCCATTAGTTGAAGAATTTTTACAGCTGTGGAATAGAAACAGTGTACGTACGTGAGATGAGCACAAATAGGAGGAATTTGACCTAAAGGCGTTGCTGTTCGTGACCATCAACGATTGGCCCGCTCTCAGTAACCTTTCAGGACAGACAAACAAGGGATACCATGGATGCACGCACTGTTTACTTGACACCGATAGTATATACCTGGGAAGCTGCAGGAAGAATGTGTACCTGGGCCATCGTCGATTTCTTCCGACCAACCATCAATGTCGAAAGAAAGGCAAGCATTTCAAAGGCGAGGCAGATCACCGGAAGAAGCCCGCCATGCGTACCGGTGATCACGTACTTGCTATGGTCAATGATTTAAACGTAATCTTTGGAAAGGGTCCCGGCGCACTAGCTGTTCCGAATGACGCTGAGGGACACGCACCCATGTGGAAGAAGAAATCTATATTTTGGGACCTACCCTACTGGAAAGACCTAGAGGTCCGCTCTTCAATCGACGTGATGCACGTGACGAAGAACCTTTGCGTGAACCTGCTAGGCTTCTTGGGCGTGTATGGAAAGACAAAAGATACACCTGAGGCACGGGAGGACCTGCAACGTTTGCACGAAAAAAGACGCATGCCTCCGAAGCAGTATGAAGGTCCTGACAGCTACGGTCTTACGAAAGAAGAGAAAGAAATCTTCTTTGAATGCCTACTCAGTATGAAGGTCCCGACTGGCTTCTCGTCGAATATAAAGGGAATAATAAATATGCCAGAGAAAAAGTTCCAGAACCTAAAGTCTCATGACTGCCACGTGATTATGACGCAACTGCTTCCGGTTGCATTGAGGGGGCTTCTACCGGAAAACGTCCGATTAGCCATTGTGACGCTATGTGCATTCCTCAATGCAATCTCTCAGAAGGTGATCGATCCAGAAATCGTACCAAGGCTAAGGAGTGATGTGGCGCAATGTCTTGTCAGTTTCGAGCTGGTGTTCCCACCATCCTTCTTCAATATCATGACGCACGTCCTAGTTCATCTAGTCGACGAGATTGTCATTCTGGGGCCCGTATTTCTACACAATATGTTCCCCTTTGAGAGGTTCATGGGAGTCCTAAAGAAATATGTCCGTAACCGCGCTAGGCCAGAAGGAAGCATCTCCATGGGCCATCAAACAGAGGATGTCATCGGGTTTTGTGTTGACTTCATTCCTGGCCTTAAGAAGATAGGTCTCCCTAAATCGCGGTATGAGGGGAGACTGACTGGAAAAGGCACGCTTGGAAGGGACTCAATAATATGCAGGGACGGATATTCTTGGTCTCAAGCACACTACACAGTTCTACAGAACTCTACCTTGGTGACCCCGTATGTCGATGAACACAAGAACAGTCTGCGCTCCAAACACCCGGAGCAGTGCGACGACTGGATTACATGTGAACACATCAGGACTTTCAGCAGTTGGTTGGAAACACGTCTCAGAGGTGACAACACTGTTTGTGATGAGCTGTACTTGTTGTCCAGGGGACCATCTTCGACTGTTACGATTTGGAAAGGATACGAGATAAATGGGAATACATTTTACACGATTGACCAAGATCAAAAGAGCACCAACCAAAACAGCGGTGTCCGCTTTGATGCAACAACCGAGAGGGGAAAGGACACATATTATGGTTACATAGTGGACATATGGGAACTTGACTACGGACATGATTTTAAGGTCCCTTTGTTTAAGTGCAAATGGGTCAATCTGTCAGGAGGCGGGGTACAGGTAGACCCACAGTACGGAATGACAACAGTGGATCTGAAAAATCTTGGGTACACTGACGAACCGTTCGTCCTAGCCAATGATGTGGCACAGGTTATCTATGTGAAGGACATGTCTACCAGACCGAGAAAAAGAAAAGATAAGGAAGCGAATACATCATACGATGAGCCAAAGCGCCACATAGTTCTTTCAGGAAAAAGGGACATCGTGGGAGTGGAGGGCAAGACAGACATGTCTGAAGATTATGAAAAGTTTCATGAAATTCCTCCCTTCAAAGTCAAGGCTGACCCAAGCATCCTGATAAACGATGAAGATTATCCATGGTTACGGCGCAATAAGCAAATGACACAAGCGAAGAAAAAGTGAAGACTTTCTCCCGCAACTATTATGATGATACCATGCCAACTTTGTAACAGACGAGTATGATACCATTGTCCGTTTTGTACATGCACATGCTATGTGGGTGAAATTATGATACCATGCCAACTTTCAACTTTTTCAGAGTTCATTTGAAATGCTTTAATGTCTTATGGTTCGGCCCTCGTAATACCATTAATCCCGGTTCGCTCCTTGTCAACTATGTTCTCACCAAGAACACTCTCAAGAGGGCAGCCACGTGGGCCATTGGTCCCGGTTCGTCTGGACCTTTTGGTCCCGGTTCCACGCACGAACCGGGACCAATGCGCCTCGCCCCTGGCCCATGACCATTAGTCCCGGTTTGTGCCACAAACCGGGACTAAAGGGTTGGTCCTCGTTGCGCTCAGAGTTTAGTCCCACCTCGCCAACCGAAGGGCGCTCACACCGGTTTATAAGCCCGTCCCTCTCTGCCTTGTTGAGCTCCTCTCAAAGTGAAAATAGATGCCCCTATACAGGGAATTTGACCTAAATTCATAGTGAATTTCTCTGAAATTCATAGAAATTTATTATGAATTTAGGTTGAATTTTCTCTATAGGCGCATCTATGTTCATTTTTTTAGTAAAGTTAATCACAAACTTGTGATTCACACAAATTTCAAAGAATTCAAATTTTAACTATTCAAATTTGAAAACTAATGGCACTAACAGAAAGTTTATAATTTTGCTGACCTAAAAGCAAAAAGAATTAAAAATAAAGCAAAAAACAAAAGAAAATAAATAATGCAGAAAACAAACAAAAAAACTGGAAACAAAATAAAAATAGCAACAATAAGTATTTTGTTGTAAGTAGAAACAAAATAAAATAAATAAAGCAACAAAGAAAACAAAAAAACAAAAAAAGTGTTTTCAAATTTGAAAACTAATGGCACTAACAGAAAGTTTATAATTTTCTAAAACTAAAAGCAAAAAAGAATTAAAAAATAAAGCAAAAAACAAAAGAAAATAAATAATGCAGAAAACAAAACATAAAAACTGGAAAAAAAATTAAAAATAGCAACAATAAGTATTTTATTGTAAGTAGAAACAAAATAAAATAAATAAAGCAAGAAAGAAAACAAAAAAACAAAAAAAGTGTTTTCAAATTTGAAAACTAATGGCACTAACAGAAAGTTTATAATTTTTCTAAAACTAAAAGCAAAAAGAATTAAAAAATAAAGCAAAAAACAAAAGAAAATAAATAATACAGAAAAAAAAACAAAAAACTGGAAAAAAAATAAAAATAGCAACAATAACCAAAGAAAACAAAAAAACAAAAAAAGTGCCTCCTACTGGGCCCCCACGGCCTGAATACGACTAGAAACCCTACCATGGGCCAGGATTGAGGCCCGCAGAAGGCCCAGCAGGCCCACAGGCAAAGCAGTGACAGATTAGGCCCATAGGCCTGCAGTTCAGAGGAGTTCGAGAGAAAGGAGGCAGCAGGGCTTATAAGCAGGTGGTCGACGCTCTCAACTAGCGAGGTGTGACTAAACTCCCTGTGCAAGGCCTTTAGTCCCGATTAGTGGCACGAACCGGGACGAATGCCACCCTTTGGTCCCGGTTCGTGGCACCAACCGGGACCAATGCCCCCCCTTTAGTCCCGGTTCGTACCACCAACCGAGACTAAAGGCTGCCGCTACCCGCCCTTTGGGCTGCTGAAAAGAGGCCTTTGGTCCCGGTTGGTGGCACCAACCGGGACTAAAGGGTACATTAGTCCCGGTTGGTGCCACCAACTGGGACTAAAGGCTTTGCTATATAAGCAGCACTTAGCAGTTTCGACCAAATCACCCACTTCTCCCCCGACGCCTCCTGCTCCTCCTCGTCGCCGTCGCCGCCCGACGCCCCTGCTCCACCTTGCCGTCGTCGCCGCCACCACTGACGTCGTCAGGCTGCTCTCCTTCACCACCGCCGCCGCCACCGACGCTGTTAGGCTGCTCGCCTTCGCCGTCACCGCCGCCCCCTGTGAGCACAGCCTGCTCCCGCGCCCCTCCCGTCCCGCGCCCCTGCGCCCCTGTCCTGCGCGGCCGCCACGCCGCCGCCCCTGCCCTGCACGGCCGCCGTGCGTCGCCCCTGTCCTGCGCGGCCACCGTGCGCCGCCCCTGCCCTGCGCGGCCGCCGCGCCGCCGCCCCTGCCCTGCGCTAGCGCCGCACGCCGCCCCGCCGCCCCTGCATTTTTATTGTTTGCATTTTTTGTTTTTTGCATTTTTATAAAAATGTATATATGTTCTCTGTGTATATATATGTTCATGTATATATGCAAAAGATAGATTTTTAGAAAATAGTATTTTTTCTGTTCATAGATTTTTTTTGGTGATATTAATTATTGTAAATATGCAAATGTTTGTATATTCATATGAACAATGAATTAGGCAAAACCTTTAATTTTTTTCTGAAATTTCTATTTGAACATTATTTTAAAAAAACAAGCAATACTACTTCATGTATTTTTAAGAAGAAAGAAGAAGAAAAAGAATGAGAGGAAAAAGGAAATAAGAAGGGGAAGAAGAGGAGAAATAAATAAGAAGGAAAAAGAAGAAAAGGAAGAGGAGAAGAAGAAGAAATAGAAATTTTTTCTATTTTTTCTTCTTCTCCTCTATTCCTTTCTTCCTCTCCTCTTTTTTTTCTTCGATCTTCTCCTCTATTCCTTTCTTCTTCTCCTGTTTTTATTTCTTCTTCGTTTTCTTATGTTTTATCGGGTATGTCGTCGTCCATATACCCCTCCCGATAACTTCAACACGAGGGGGGGTCGATATACCCCCTCCCCGATAATATTATTTTCCCATGTATATGTATGTCGCGTCGTTGTCGATATAACCCCCTCCCGGATAACTTCGACATGAGGGGCGGTCGATATATATACCCCCTCTCGACCGTGATAACTTATACCACGACAGCACCCCCCTCGGCCCTCTCGCTCGACCAAAACTCTCGAGGACACCCAAACCCTAGAGAAAAAACGATGTTGGTCTCCTACCCCCTCCCGCCGCACCCCTACCCGACAAACTCTCTCGAGGCCACCCAAATTTACCAAGTTAAAAGAGCGTTGTCGTCGAGGCCACCCCAAACCCTTGAAGCGTTGTGTCAAGGCCACCCCAAACCCTTGAAGTGTTGTCTAGGCCACCCCAAACCCTAGAGAAGCAGCGTCGAGGCCACTGACATGATTCCTTATTGTGATTAGCTAGTTAGTTCTACGTTTGCCACTAATATATATCCATTTGTATCATGTTTGAATAATAATTGACATGTTGTAAATATTTGCAGAAACTATGGAGCACTCCCGAGACGAAGCAACAGAAGCGATGTTGGGGGAGATAATCACACAAGGAAGTGATGTCGTTGCGTCATTTCTCAACGACACCGATGGTCAGGAAGGACTGGGTGAAGAAGAGGGCTATGTTCATGATGGCTCCAGCCCATTAATGCTGGTACAAGAAGAAGGCTATGTTCATGATGGCTTCGGTGACCCAATGGAGGTACAAGAAGGAGACTTAGCTGACTGCTCCGATGACCGAACCGAGTCCGGCCAGGTATATATATATTAGTTAAGCCCGTGCTGACTAGTTAATTGATGCATTCATTGTTTTGGTATATGTACACATATTAATTAACTCTCGACTTTCTTCTTTTTTCTAGCCCTCTGGATCGAGCACAACTTCGGTAAGGAGATGAGTCCCGAAGAAAAAGTTGAGCTCAGATGAAAGGTTTGAGATCACAGCAATTGCGCGCGACGGCGAACCGATTGAACCCATCCAGACAAAGAACGCAATTGCTGCTCAGTGCGGGGTTATTGTTAGAGACAAGATCCCGATCAGCACCCACCAATGGTATAAGCCTAAGGAGGAAGACCCTGAGGTGTCTTATGTCAATGATATGCAGAAAGATGATCTTTGGACTGAGCTGAAGGCAAATTTCACCCTACCGCCAGAGGAGGATCCGGAGAAGCCAGTTAAAGAGCAATTAATCAAGTCTTGTGCTCTTAAGAAGATGGCAGGCCTATTCAGGAGGTGGAGGAAAGAGCTGAACAAGTTTGTTGACAAAGAAGAGACACCAGAATTCATCGGCAAATATGAGAAGATCAGAGATCACTGGCCCGCATTTGTGGCCCACAAGACATCGGAAAAGAGTAAGAAGATGTCGGCGACAAACAAGCAAAATGCTGCGAAGAAGAAGTTTCACCATCGCACGGGGTCAGGTGGCTACCTCCAAGCCCGACGTAAGTGGTCCAAGGCTGAGAATGATCTGCTTGATAAAGGGATCGAACCAGAGACAATGAACTGGCCAGACCGTTGCCGGACTTGGTTCTTCGGGGCTGGCGGAACCTTGGACCCTGTATCAGGGAAGTGCCGTTGGACGGACGAGCAACTGAAAATACCAGTCAACAGGCTTCGGCACTATATCGATGCAGCGCAGCAAGGGACGTTCGTTCCAGACAGGGAGAAGGACGAGCTCACAATGGCCCTCGGGAATCCTGAGCACCCTGGACGGACACGAGGCACGCCAGGCTCCATTCCGTGGAAGGTTGGTTTTCCGGACGCAGGGGGTTACAAAACCCAGGAGAGGAGGAAGAAACTGGAGCAGAGCCAACTGCAGGCGCTGCACGAAAGGGTACAAGGGCTAGAGGAACGAGAAGCAGATCGCAGCAAACGACCTGCCGAAGCTTCCCCCGAAGCTACCCCGCCATCTCAGCGGAGAAGCAGCGTGGCTTCCACCGAGCTGCTTCAGCCGGAGCATGTCTTGACGGCTCCTGCTAGCTACCCCGTGGATTTTATCATGGAGGCTCAAAATTGCCACCTTATGACGCAATGGCAGAACTTCAAAGTCAAGGCGGCTGTCGGCCAAGTTCGACCTTCTGAACCCGGCGCAACTTTTCACTGTCGTCCGATTCCAGAAGGATATGCTAGGGTGACGGTGTACGAAATAACGGAGGGATTTGAGGACCTCCAGCTTGACCACACTACCGGTGAAGGGGAGACTCGGCTGGGTTCTGCTCTGAAGACTCCATTCCTATGGCGGAAGGTGTTCATCAAGCTTCCGAACTAGACGCCTCCTCCTCCTCCTCCGGCGAGTCAGGGCACTCCGCCTCCTCCACCGCCTCCTCCTCCTGCGAGTGACAATCAGGGCACTCAGCCTCCTTCTCCGGCGCGTGGCGGCACTCCGCCTCCTTCTCCACCTGCGCCGGCGTGCCCGAGCAGCCAGTAGCCTCCTCCTTCTCCGCCTCGCCAGCAAGGGCGGAAGAGACCCGCTGCCGCCCCGGCTGCTCCGGCCATCGTAGTCCTTCTACTCCGCCTCGTAAGAAAGCACGAAAGAAGACAGATGCCGCAGCCGCTCGGTCTGCTCCGGCATCTAGCAGTACAGCCAGCAGAGGCAGGGGGCAATACAGATACGGTCCTTCTCTCAAGCCTCTAGAGAAGTTACCGTATGAGAGGACCAAGGAGGAAAACGCGAAGATCGTGCAGGCCAAAGTGGACGACTTCTTTGAAGGGTTGAAAGCAAAGAGACATCCACCTCCGGAGGAGAAGGTAGATCCGGTGAAAGCAAAGCGCACTATCGATGCCCTGAGGAAACCACCAAAGTCTCCGCCGAGAACCAACTATGAGCGCATTACTGAACAGACATATCTTGAAGCGGAGCGGTCGGGAAGTACTGTCAGACATCAAAGGTCAAAAGAACGAGCAGCTACAAAAACAATTGCCCAACTCGGCGAACAAGCAAATCAATCGTGCCCCCTGCTCAATGTGTCTAGCGGTGACATCGTCGCTAATGCTCCGAGGACGGTGGCCGGTTATGGCAATCTTGCAGATTACCTGCCTGATGATCAACTTCCTGATTTCATGGAGGTGGACGAACACAAAAACGAGTACGGGAAGCCTCTCGTCAAAGATGAAAAATCTCTAACAACGATGATGCGAAGATTCCATAATTGGTACATGAAAACCTGCAGAGAGTCTGGGGGGACAAATACTTTGTATCTGAACATTAAAGAGGAGCACGACCTTGTTGGAACTGATCTGTTGCATGTTCCATTTGAGGAGTTCTTCGAGTTCTTCAATCAAAAGGCCCTCGATAAATTAACGGTCTTTTGCTACTGTCTGTAAGTACTATTTCTGTCATTAAGTCTCTATATATAGCTCAGCTCTTTCATTGCATGTATTTATAATTAATTATCCTCACTATATTATGCAGATTGAAGATCGTCGAGTGCAAAAAACAAGAAATGTATGATATTGGGTTCATTAACACAAATATCATAGATGAAATTCAGGTTAAAAAGCACGCCGAAGAGGCCGAGGCCAACTTGCTACAATCGTTGATCAAAAATCAAAACAAAGATTACATACTCTTTCCTTACAACTTCGAGTGAGTGTTACTGTCGTGTGCATATTCGGTTTCCCTTATTACTCGAGCGAGGTTATAGTAATGTAATTGATGAGTTATGCATGCGTGCGCAGCTTCCACTATGTTCTTCTGGAGATTAAGCTTGAGCGGGGACTAGTAACCGTCTTAGACTCGAGACGAAAAGATCCCGAAACCTATGCGGACATGACTAAAATGCTCAACAAGTAAGTTCAATCAATCATTATCGCACCATATCGGCAACTTTTTGTTCATTTCCTGATATCTCAAGTAATAATAATTATTTTCTTTGTCTTGCAGGGTTTGGAAACAGTTCACCGCACAAGCTCCGGGACTGCCGAAGGAGCTCCGATATACATCCCCGAAAGTAAGTACTACTGGCTAGCTAGTTGCGCGCATCTCCCGTTGATTCTATAGCTATACTTTCATCAATGCCATTTATAATGCTTCATTATCAGTTTGATTGACCTCTATTTCTCGTAAAGTGCTTGTGGCAGGAACAAGGGAATGATTTCTGTGGATACTACGTGTGCGAGTTCATCTACAACGCGACTTTGAAAAATAGGTGGGGCTACTCTAAAAGGCAATATGAAGTGCGTAAGCAATAATATTCACAATTTCATTTTATTACACCATCATTTCTGTTGAGTTTCATTCATATATATGTATTAATTAACCCCCTTCTTCAAATTAGACGTGGCAGATGCGGAATGAACTCCTAGAACAAGATCGCATGAAAGCAATTCAAGAGGAATTGGCGGGATTCTTTCTTGACCACGTCATCAATAAAGCCGGAGAATACCATGTGGAATTTGATTTCAATTGCTAGCGGATTGTAAGAGATCTTACATATTGTATATGTATGTAGCCAGTAGCGTCGGATAGATAATACGAAAACTTGTTGTTCGACCAATCTCTCGGAGAAGGAGAGGTCGACCGATCACTTCTCTCGGTATGCATGACGAACTTCTGTACTTAATGGTTCCCTTCATTTTCTTACTAGCTAGCGTGTCGAGGGCCTCTCTATGTATAGTACGTAGCGTCGACCAAGCACAGACATAAGAGATGACACTTCTCTCTATTAATTAGCTAGCTAACACAATATATGAAACACCTAAATTAACCCCCAAAACCCCAACCCCCCCCCCCCTTCAAAAAAACATAAACCCCAGCCACTGAAATGCTGACGCGTGGATGCCTTTTGGTCCCGGTTGGTGCCACCAACCGGGACCAAAGGCCCTCCTGCCTGGGCTCGGCGCACCGGCCACGTGAAGGCCCATCTGTCCCGGTTCGTGTTAGAACCAGGACTAAAGGGGGAGGCATTAGTAACGATCCTTTAGTCCCGGTTCAAGAACCGGGACAAAAGGCCCTCACCAACCGGGACAAATGCCCTGTTTTCTACTAATGAGCTAGGCTTTTTCATGTCTCTCTTCTCCACATAGGCAAAATTGCCATGTAAGCGGGCTATAAGCCCACCATTGTACTTGCTCTTAGTTAGCTCTAGAATTCCCTCAAAAATAAGGTTAATTGTTGCACGTGTTACCAATGTAAACCAAACCGATCTAGAAGTTGGGAGAAATATGAAGTCCCTTTGGGAACACATCACCTTAACAGGAATTTCATAGAAACGGAATCTTGTGAAAAAAAATCCTATTTCAATTATCCCCTCTTCATATTTGAGAGGATTCTAAATATTTTTTGAGACCTTGTGTTTTCCAATATAACCTCAAACCTCATGGTTTCACTTCCTCTAAGACGTATAATGCAAAACATGCATCTCTCTCTCTCTCTCTCTCTCTCTCTCTCTCTCTCTCTCTCTCTCTCTCTCTCTCTCTGAGAAACAATTTCCTATATATTATTTTGGAGGATCCGAATAGCTATGGAGTATTTTTTTTTAGGAAAAGCCTTCATGGCGCACTTTATTTCAAGTTAAATAATGATACATCATTTATTACAGTTGGAACAATAAAACTAGGAGGATTATCATCCCAAAATACCGAACAATTTGAATCTAGAGCATGTCTAGCTAAAGTGTGTGCCACCTTGTTTGCTTCCCTATTGCAATGCTGAACGTAAATATTACCAATCCTGGATGCTATCTGAAAACAATCTGCAAGAATAGCCGAGTATGGACTCCACACCTTGATGACCCCATTAAAAGCTTGGACAAGTTTCAGAGAATCCGATTCAACAATCACTGGAACACTGCCCCAATTTTTCAACATATAAAGGCCTTTTTGAAGTGTTGTTACTTTCTGTGGTAGCGTCAAGTAAACGGTGAAGAGGCCAACAACCACCAACAATAGCTTCACTAGTGTATTACGTAGCACTGCACCCGCTCCACCTGTTCCATTTGCAAAGAAAGATGCATCTATGTTTAGCTTGTATGTGAGTGTCGGTGGTCCAGACCAAGTTATTTCATGTGGTTCAAAGTTTGTGTAAGCTCCCCCCATAGTTCATCGCTATAGCTTGGATAGCGAAAGCTGAACGTGACGGAGGAGCCAGTACCACCCCTTTAACAATCTCTCGCCGTTGCCACCAAATATACTAAGCGCCCACAGGAAATAAAAGTGGGAGAAAATAAAGGAAAAGAAAAAGGGAAATTGGCAGTAGTAGTAGCGCATTTCGTATAAACCGCTACAACTACTGAAGGTAGTAGTAGCGCATTTCGTATAAACCGCTACAGCTACTGAAGGTAGTAGCAGCGCGTTTTGTCCAAACATGTTGCTGCTACGTCCACTTAACCCAAAATTCTCACTATCCCTGCTTCATCCCGCCTTTTCCCCCTAAATCCCCACTCTCTCTTCCCCCGTCGCTCGCCCCCGACCCCGGCGCTCGCCCCCGACCCGGCCCTCGCCCCCGACCCCAACCCCGGCGCTCGCCCCCGACCAAGCCCTCGCCCCTGACCACGGCGCCGGCGCTCGCCCCCGACCCAGGCGCTCGCCCCTGACCCCGGCGCGCTCGCCCCCGACCCGTGGGCCCTCGCGTCCCTCCTCTGCTTCCTCCCCTCCCAACCTCGACCGTCGTCGGGCCTGCCTCCTCGCCCCTGCACCCTCTGTAAACCCCCCCTCTCTCTGCTAGGCTTCTTCGGTTAATTTACTTAGGTTTTAGTTAGGGCAGTATGTTAATTAGGTTATCTATTTAGTTATGAATTTAGCTAGGTTTCAAAATTAGCTGAATTTATATGCAAATTTGAACTGGACATGTGATATGTGGATATGTCATGTTTTGGACATGTCATGTTTGGAAAATGACCCGAGTGGCCTATGTTACACCGGAATGTTGATTCATTTCCGTTCCGGTGAATTTCAGGCGCTCGATATGTCCATTTTTTAGCAAAGGTCATGCCGAAATTTCCCGTGAATAAAGGCATGATTTGTGCTACACAGTTGGCATATCGAGTGCTGGCACATAGATTTCTTTTTATGTCATTTCTCATTTATTCATACTTTTAGAAATAAATGAGGACACTTAATCATAGGAAACATGTCGAACAACGAAGAAACTGGGCCTTCTGACCAAGATGCAGACGAGATGGATTATGAGTGTGAACAAGAGTACCTCGACTATTTGACTGTTAAGCAAGGTTTGCAGGTCGGCCTCGATGATGGTACTGACGCTGACATCGACACCGACGGCGCCGGCACCGATGGCGGCGCTGAGACCGGTGGGGAAGGTACCGGCGGGGAAGATACCGGCGGGGAAGGTACCGGCCCCGATGCCGCTACCGAAAAGAGGAAGCATAAGAAGCAGAGGATACGAAAACCTAACAAACTAGGGATTGGACGACTTGTGATCACAAAGATGGCACCTGACAAGTTTGAGCCGTTAGAGCCGGAAGAACCTCACAAGTGCTATGGGAACCAAGTAGGATGCATCCTACAGGAATGCGCGAGCATCAACGACGATGACTTAAGGAGTAAAGAACATTTGACACAGTTGCTCCTAACAAAGTTGCACAAGAGATTCAAGTTCCCCGACCGGGAAGATAACATAGAACAACCGTGGGATGATCCGAAGATGAAAAAGATTAACAATCATGCCATGGGCATGTTCAGCAATGATTTGGCCTCCTGGAAAGGGAGGGTGAAACGAGCTATTGAGGCTGATGAACCCCTGTCCAAGATTCTGGAGGAAAATCCGACACTTACGGAAGAGGAGTTCGGAAAGTTCAAGGACACTTGCGCTACCGAGGCAGCCAAGGCTAAGGCTGCGAAATTCAAGAGCCTTCAGCAAAGGAACACGGGGAAGCATCGCCTCGGAAGCCGTGGCTACCTCGGTAAAAGGCCCATATGGGATAAGGAGGACACGGAACGTGAAGCCGCGGGTCTCCCAGACCCCTTCGCGAAGTTCACCAACCCCTTGGAGCGTGACTTCATCAGGGCCCGCTACAAGTGGGACAAGGAGAAAAAGGTTTTTTACACGGACAAGATCACGAGGAAATTGATTAGACTACTGGAGAAGCAACACCAGCTTGCAGCCGAAAGCCCTACTTCTCCGATGAGGCCCAAGTGGGACACCCCTCTCAACCGGGCCTTGAACGAACTTAAGGGACTCCCTTTGGACCAGCGGCCGCAATATGGTCATGTGCACGGCGCTGGAGACGGCGCCACGTGGAAGGTGTTTTACAACGAGGGCCCGGAGGCCAAGAAGCAGAAAAAGAAGTTTAGTCAGGCGGACATCGACGCAAAGGTGAAGCTTGTTGGAAATATGCCCTAGAGGCAATAATAAAATGGTTATTATTATATTTCTTTGTTCATGGTAATAGTCTATTATTCATGCTATAATTGTGTTATCCGCAAATTGTAATACACGTGTGAATACATAGACCACAACGTGTCCCTAGTGAACCTGTCCCTAGTGAGCCTCTAGTTGACTAGCTCGTTGATCAACAGATAGTCATGGTTTCCTGACTATGGGCATTGGATGTCATTGATAACGGGATCACATCATTAGGAGAATGATGTGATGGACAAGACCCAATCTTAAGCATAGCTCAAAGATCGTGTAGTTCGTTTAGCTAGAGCTTTCCAAATGTCAAATATCATTTCCTTAGACCATGAGATTGTGCAACTCCCGGATACCGTAGGAGTGCTTTGGGTGTGCCAAACGTCACAACATAACTGGGTGACTATAAAGGTGCACTACGGGTATCTCTGAAAGTGTCTGTTGGGTTAGCACGAATTGAGACTGGGGTTTTTCACTCCGTATGACGGAGAGGTATCTCTGGGCCCACTCGGTAATGCATCATCATAATGAGCTCAATGTGACCAAGTGTCTGGTCACAGGATCATGCATTACGGTACGAGTAAAGTGACTTGCCGGTAACGAGATTAAACGAGGTATTGGGATACCGAAGATCGAATCTCGGGCATGTAACGTACCGATTGACAAAGGGAATTGTATACGGGATTACTTGAGTCCTCGACATCGTGGTTCATCCAATGAGATCATTGAGGAGCATGTGGGAGCCAACATGGGTATCCAGATCACGCTGCTGGTTATTGACCGGAGAGGCGTCTCGGTCATGTCTGCATGTCTCTCGAACCCGTAGGGTCTACACACTTAAGGTTCGGTGACACTAGGGTTGTAGAGATATGAGTATGCAGTAAACCGAAAGTTGTTCAAAGTCCCGGATGAGATCCCGGATGTCACGAGGAGTTCCGGAATGGTCCAGAGGTAAAGAATTATATATAGGAAGTGAAGTTTCGGCCATCGGGAAAGTTTCGGGGGTTACCGGTATTGTACCGGGACCACCGGAAGGGTCCCGGGGGTCCACCAGGTGGGGCCACCTATCCCGGAGGGGCCCATGGGCTGAAGTAGGAGGGGAACCAGCCCCTGGTGGGCTGGTGCGCCCCCCCCCCCCCTCCTTTGGGCCCCCCTGCGCCTAGGGTTGGGAAACCCTAGGGGTGGGGGCGCCTCCACTTGTCTTGGGGGGCAAGCCACCCCCCTTGGAGATCCCATCTCCTAGGGACGGCGCCCCCCCTAGGGGGCCTATATAAAGAGGCGGGAGGGAGGGCAGCCGCACCCATGCTCTTGGCACCTCCCTCTCCCTCTGCTACACCTCTCCCTCTCGCAGACGCTTGGCAAAGCCCTACCGAGATCGTTGCTGCATTCACCACCACGCTGTCGTGCTGCTGGATCTTCATCAACCTCTCCTTCCCCCTTGCTGGATCAAGAAGGAGGAGACGTCTCCCTGACCGTACGTGTGTTGAATGCGGAGGTGCCGTCCGTTCGGCGCTAGGATCTCCGGTGATTTGGATCACGACGAGTACAACTCCATCAACCCCGTTCTCTTGAACGCTTCCGCTCGATCTACAAGGGTATGTAGATGCACTCCTCTCTCTCGTTGCTAGATGAACTCATAGATTGATCTTGGTGAAACCGTAGGAAAATTTTTATTTTCTGCAACGTTCCCCATCAGTGGCATCATGAGCTAGGTCTATGCGTAGTTCTCTTTGCACGAGTAGAACACAAATTTGTTGTGGGCGTAGATGTTGTCAACTATCTTGCCACTACTAGTCTTATTTTGCTTCAGCGGTATTGTGGGATGAAGCGGCCCGGACCGACCTTACACGTACGCTTACCTGAGACAGGTTCCACCGACTGACATGCACTAGTTGCATAAGGTGGCTAGCGGGTGTCTGTCTCTCCCACTTTAGTTGGAGCGGATTCGATGAAAAGGGTCCTTATGAAGGGTAAATAGAAGTTGACAAATCATGTTGGGGCTTTCACGTAGGTAAGAAAACGTTCTTGCTAGAACCCTATTGCAGCCACGTAAAACATGCAACAACAATTAGAGGACGTCTAACTTGTTTTTGCAGCATGTGGTTGTGATGTGATATGGCCAAAAGTTGTGATGAATGATGAATGATATATATGTGATGTATGAGATCATGTTCTTGTAATAGGAATCACGACTTGCATGTCGATGAGTATGACAACTGGCAGGAGCCATAGGAGTTGTCTTAATTATTGTATGACCTGCGTGTCAATGATTTAACGTCATGTAATTACTTTACTTTATTGCTAAACCGTTAGCCATAGTAGTAGAAGTAATAGTTGGCGAGCAACCCCATGGAGACACGATGATGGAGACCATGGTGTCATGCCGGTGACGAAGATGATCATGGAGCCCCAAAGATGGAGATCAAAGGAGCTATATGATATTGGCCATATCATGTCACTACTATTTGATTGCATGTGATGTTTATCATGTTTTTGCATCTTGTTTACTTAGAACGACGGTAGTAAATAAGATGATCCCTCATAATAATTTCAAGAAAGTGTTCCCCCTAACTATGCGCCGTTGCGAAAGTTCGTTGTTTCGAAGCACCACGTGATGATCGGGTGTGATAGATTCTAACGTTCACATACAACGGGTGTAAGACAGATTTACACACGCATAAACACTTAGGTTAACTTGACGAGCCTAGCATGTACAGACATGGCCTCGGAACACAAGAGACCGAAAGGTCGAACATGAGTCGTATGGAAGATACGATCAACATGGAGATGTTCACCGATGATGACTAGTCCGTCTCACATGATGATCGGACACGGCCTAGTTAACTCGGATCATGTATCACTTAGATGACTAGAGGGATGTCTAATCTGAGTGGGAGTTCATTAAATAATTTGATTAGATGAACTTAATTATCATGAACTTAGTCTAAAATCTTTACAATATGTCTTGTAGATCAAATGGCCCACGTTACCCTCAACTTCAACGCGTTCCTAGAGAAAACCAAGCTGAAAGATGATGGCAGCAACTATACGGACTGGGTCCGGAACCTGAGGATCATCCTCATAGCTGCCAAGAAAGATTATGTCCTAGAAGCACCGCTAGGTGAAGCACCCATCCCAGAGAACCAAGACGTTATGAACGCTTGGCAGTCTCGTGCTGATGATTACTCCCTCGTTCAGTGCGGCATGCTTTACAGCTTAGAACCGGGGCTCCAAAAGCGTTTTGAGCAACACGGAGCATATGAGATGTTCGAAGAGCTGAAAATGGTTTTCCAAGCTCATGCCCGGGTCGAGAGATATGAAGTCTCCGACAAGTTCTTCAGCTGTAAGATGGAGGAAAATAGTTCTGTCAGTGAGCACATACTCAAGATGTCTGGGTTGCACAACCGCTTGACTCAGCTGGGAGTTAATCTCCCGGATGACGCGGTTATTGACAGAATCCTCCAGTCGCTTCCACCGAGCTACAAGAGCTTTGTGATGAACTTCAATATGCAGGGGATGGAAAAGACCATTCCTGAGGTATATTCAATGCTGAAATCAGCGGAGGTAGAGATCAAGAAAGAACATCAAGTGTTGATGGTGAATAAAACCACTAAGTTCAAGAAAGGCAAGGGTAAGAAGAACTTCAAGAAGGACGGCAAGGGAGTTGCCGCGCCCGGTAAGCCAGTTGCCGGGAAGAAGTCAAAGAATGGACCCAAGCCTGAGACTGAGTGCTTTTATTGCAAGGGAAGTGGTCACTGGAAGCGGAACTGCCCCAAGTACTTAGCGGACAAGAAGGCCGGCAACACTAAAGGTATATGTGATATACATGTAATTGATGTGTACCTTACCAGTACTCGTAGTAGCTCCTGGGTATTTGATACCGGTGCGGTTGCTCATATTTGTAACTCAAAGCAGGAACTGCGGAATAAACGGAGACTGGCGAAGGACGAGGTGACGATGCGCGTCGGGAATGGTTCCAAGGTCGATGTGATCGCCGTCGGCACGCTACCTCTACATTTACCTACGGGATTAGTTTTAAACCTCAATAATTGTTATTTAGTGCCAAGTTTGAGCATGAACATTGTATCTGGATCTCGTTTAATACGAGATGGCTACTCATTTAAATCCGAGAATAATGGTTGTTCTATTTATATGAGAGATATGTTTTATGGTCATGCCCCGATGGTCAATGGTTTATTCTTAATGAATCTCGAACGTGATGTTACACATATTCATAGTGTGAATACCAAAAGATGTAAAGTTGATAACGATAGTCCCACATACTTGTGGCACTGCCGCCTTGGTCACATTGGTGTCAAGCGCATGAAGAAGCTCCATGCTGATGGACTTTTAGAGTCTCTCGATTATGAATCATTTGACACATGCGAACCATGCCTCATGGGCAAAATGACCAAGACTCCGTTCTCCGGAACAATGGAGCGAGCAACCAACTTATTGGAAATCATACATACTGATGTGTGCGGTCCAATGAGCGTTGAGGCTCGCGGAGGATATCGTTATGTTCTCACTCTCACTGACGACTTGAGTAGATATGGGTATGTCTACTTGATGAAACACAAGTCTGAGACCTTTGAAAAGTTCAAGGAATTTCAGAATGAGGTAGAGAATCAACGTGACCGAAAGATAAAGTTCCTACGATCAGATCGTGGAGGAGAATATTTAAGTCACGAATTTGGTACGCACTTAAGGAAATGTGGAATCGTTTCACAACTCACGCCGCCTGGAACACCTCAGCGTAACGGTGTGTCCGAACGTCGTAATCGCACTTTATTGGATATGGTGCGATCTATGATGTCTCTTACCGATTTACCGCTATCTTTTTGGGGATACGCTCTAGAGACAGCTACATTCACTTAATAGGGCACCGTCTAAATCCGTTGAGACGACACCGTATGAATTATGGTTTGGGAAGAAACCTAAGCTGTCGTTTCTAAAAGTTTGGGGATGCGATGCTTATGTCAAGAAACTTCAACCTGAAAAGCTCGAACCCAAGTCGGAAAAATGCGTCTTCATAGGATACCCTAAGGAAACCATTGGGTATACCTTCTACCTCAGATCCGAAGGCAAGATCTTTGTTGCCAAGAACGGGTCCTTTCTGGAGAAAGAGTTTCTCTCGAGAGAAGTAAGTGGGAGGAAAGTGGAACTTGATGAAGTACTACCTCTTGAACCGGTGAGTAGCGCAGCTCAGGAAGATGTTCCTGTGGTGCCAGCACCAACTGAAGAGGAAGTTAATGATGATGATCAAGGTACTTCGGATCAAGTTACTACTGAACTTCGTAGGTCCACGAGGACACGTTCCACACCAGAGTGGTATGGCAACCCTGTCCTGGAAATCATGTTGTTAGACAACGGTGAACCTTCGAACTATGAAGAAGCGATGGCGGGCCCAGATTCCAACAAATGGCTTGAAGCCATGCAATCCGAGATAGGATCCATGTATGAAAACGAAGTATGGACTTTGACAGACTTGCCCGATGATCGGCGAGCGATAGAAAACAAATGGATCTTTAAGAAGAAGACGGACGCGGATGGTAATGTTACCATCTATAAAGCTCGACTTGTCGCTAAGGGTTATCGGCAAGTTCAAGGGGTTGACTACGATGAGACATTCTCTCCCGTAGCGAAGCTAAAGTCCGTCCGAATCATGTTAGCAATTGCCGCATACTATGATTATGAGATATGGCAAATGGACGTCAAAACGGCATTCCTTAACGGTCATCTTAAGGAAGAACTGTATATGATGCAGCCGGAAGGTTTTGTCGACCCTGAGAATGCTAACAAGGTATGCAAGCTCCAGCGATCCATTTATGGGCTGGTGCAAGCATCTCGGAGTTGGAACATTCGCTTTGATGAGATGATCAAAGCGTTTGGGTTTATGCAGACTTATGGAGAAGCCTGCGTTTACAAGAAAGTGAGTGGGAGCGCTGTAGCATTTCTCATATTATATGTAGATGACATACTTTTGATGGGAAATGATATAGAACTCTTGGACAGCATTAAGGCCTACTTGAATAAGTGTTTTTCAATGAAGGACCTTGGAGAAGCTGCTTACATATTAGGCATCAAGATCTATAGGGATAGATCGAGACGCCTCATAGGTCTTTCACAAAGCACATACCTTGATAAGATATTGAAGAAGTTCAATATGGATCAGTCCAAGAAAGGGTTCTTGCCTGTATTGCAAGGTGTGAGATTGAGCTCGGCTCAATGCCCGACCACGGCAGAAGATAAAGAAGAGATGAGTGTCATCCCCTATGCCTCAGCCATAGGGTCTATTATGTATGCCATGCTGTGTACCAGACCTGATGTAAACCTTGCCGTAAGTTTGGTAGGAAGGTACCAAAGTAATCCCGGCAAGGAACACTGGACAGCGGTCAAGAACATCCTAAAGTACCTGAAAAGGACTAAGGATATGTTTCTCGTTTATGAAGGTGACGAAGAGCTCATCGTAAAGGGTTACGTAGACGCTAGCTTCGACACAGATCTGGATGACTCTAAGTCACAAACCGGATACGTGTATATTTTGAATGGTGGGGCAATAAGCTGGTGCAGTTGCAAGCAAAGCGTCATGGCCGGATCTACATGTGAAGCAGAGAACATGGCAGCCTCGGAGGCAGCGCATGAAGCAATCTGGGTGAACGAGTTCATCACCGACCTAGGAGTCATACCCAATGCGTCGGGGCCGATCAAACTCTTCTGTGACAACACTGGAGCTATTGCACTTACCAAGGAGCCCAGGTTTCACAAGAAGACCAGGCACATCAAGCGTCGTTTCAACTCCATTCGTGAAAATGTTCAAGATGGAGACATAGATATTTGTAAAGTACACACGGACCTGAATGTAGCAGATCCGTTGACTAAACCTCTCCCTAGGGCAAAACATGATCAACACCAAAATTCCATGGGTGTTCGATTCATCACAATGTAACTAGATGATTGACTCTAGTGCAAGTGGGAGACTGTTGGAAATATGCCCTAGAGGCAATAATAAAATGGTTATTATTATATTTATTTGTTCATGGTAATAGTCTATTATTCATGCTATAATTGTGTTATCTAGAAATTGTAATACACGTGTGAATACATAGACCACAACGTGTCCCTAGTGAGCCTCTAGTTGACTAGCTCGTTGACCAACAGATAGTCATGGTTTCCTGACTATGGGCATTGGATGTCATTGATAACGGGATCACATCATTAGGAGAATGATGTGATGGACAAGACCCAATCCTAAGCATAGCTCAAAGATCGTGTAGTTCGTTTAGCTAGAGTTTTTCCAAATGTCAAGTATCATTTCCTTAGACCATGAGATTGTGCAACTCCCGGATACCGTAGGAGTGCTTTGAGTGTGCCAAACGTCACAACGTAACTGGGTGACTATAAAGGTGCACTACGGGTATCTCCGAAAGTGTCTGTTGGGTTGGCACGAATCGAGACTGGGATTTGTCACTCCGTATGACGGAGAGGTATCTCTGGGCCCACTCGGTAATGCATCATCATAATGAGCTCAATGTGACCAAGTGTCTGGTCATGGGATCATGCATTACGGTACGAGTAAAGTGAACTTGCTGGTAACGAGATTAAACGAGGTATTGGGTTACCGACGATCGAATCTCGGGCATGTAACATACCATTGACAAAGGGAATTGTATACGGGATTACTTGAGTCCTCGACATCGTGGTTCATCCGATGAGATCATCGAGGAGCATGTGGGAGCCAACATGGGTATCCAGATCCCGCTGTTGGTTATTGACCGGAGAGGCGTCTCGGTCATGTCTGCATGTCTCCCGAACCCGTAGGGTCTACACACTTAAGGTTCGGTGACGCTAGGGTTGTAGAGATATGAGTATGCAGTAAACCAAAATTTGTTCGGAGTCTGGGATGAGATCCCGGACGTCACGAGGAGTTCCGGAATGGTCTGGAGGTAAAGAATTATATATAGGAAGTGAAGTTTCGGCCATCGGGAAAGTTTCGGGGTTACCGGTATTGTACCGGGACCACCGGAAGGGTCCCGGGGGTCCACCGGGTGGGGCCACCTATCCCGGAGGGCCCCATGGGCTGAAGTGGGAGGGGAACCAGCCCCTGGTGGGCTGGTGCGCCCCCCCCTTGGCCCCCCTGCGCCTAGGGTTGGGAAACCCTAGGGGTGGGGGCGCTTCCACTTGTCTTGGGGGGCAAGCCACCCCCCTGGCCGCCACCCCCCCTTGGAGATCCCATCTCCTAGGGCCGGCGCCCCCCCTAGGGGGCCTATATAAAGAGGGGGGAGGGCAGCTGCACCCATGCTCTTGGCGCCTCCCTCTCCCTCTGCTACACATCTCCCTCTCGCAGACGCTTGGCGAAGCCTTGCCGAGATCGCTGCTGCATCCACCACCACGCCGCCGTGCTGCTGGATCTTCATCAACCTCTCCTTCCCCCTTGCTGGATCGAGAAGGAGGAGACGTCTCCCTGACCGTACGTGTGTTGAATGCAGAGGTGCCGTCTGTTCGGCGCTAGGATCTCCGGTGATTTGGATCACGACGAGTACGACTCCCTCAACCCCGTTCTCTTGAACGCTTCAGCTCGATCTACAAGGGTATGTAGATGCATCCTCTCTCTCATTGCTAGATGAACTCATAGATTGATCTTGGTGAAACCATAGGAAAAAATTTATTTTCTGCAGTGTTCCCCATCAAAGCTTGCGGTCGAGAAAAAAGCAGCTGATGACGCGAAAAAAGCAGCCGATGACAAATATGAGTTGCTACAGCAGGTAGTCAATGCAGCTGTAACTGCCTGCAGAAATGATTTCGCTACTAACTTGGTTCCAGTTATCATCAACTGGACGAAGGAAAATCCAGACAAGACGGTACATGATTTCCTGTTGCCTAGTTTCGTCGGCAGCAACTCCATGAACAACAACACCATCGCACCATCACTTGCTCATGCAACCGGGCCTCCTCTCGCAGCCGCTCCCGCTCATAGCAGCCCGTCCTCAGTCTCAGGTGCGCTAGGTGGGCCTTCGTCTTTGGCTGAGCTCGACGCCTTCACGGTAATTACATGTCACACCAACATATATATATATATATATATATATATATATATATATAATATTCCATTTTTGTTGCCTTTCGGTTGTTTTACGCCACAGACATATGTGTTTGCAGGCGAAAGAAACCCCGTGCACCATACTCTACTTGATCAAAGGCCAGAAGGTGGACGTGGGAAAGTGGATCATAATGGACCCCTCGCAACCCACGTTCCACAACCAGCCGATCCCCGCTGGGCACTTCAGGGTTAGCTTGACCAGTGTCAAATCGGGGCACGAGGATTTGCCTCCTCCAGTACAGCATGTGGGAGCGGACGACGAGACCCCGCCGCGGATTGGAAGCTGCAAGGGTTGGGTGCTGCTATGGTCGAAGAATCTTATTCGTCTGGAGCCGGCCGAGAGCACACCAATAACCACACATCAACAAGCATGTGCGGAGACCACCACCCCGCCTACGCAATTACCAGCTCCTGTAGTGCCGGGTGAGAGCGGCGGACGACATGATGAAGGGGGTGCAATAGTACTGGCTGATGTAATTTCTCCTGTAGAACAGAGAATGGATGATGAGACGGACGTCGACCCTATGGATTTCCTCAATACAAACGCGTATGACTGTGACATAGATATGATGAGTCAACCCTATGACGAATCGGGCTATCAGCTTGCTAATGAGGATATGGATGATATGCCTGGGCAGGGTCATAGCAGGGATTGCAAAAAGTCTCTCTTCATGAAATCCTCACAGGACACGCCTGAAGATGCCGCCTCAACACAGGCTCAACTAGCTGGGCGCGAGGGTCGTACAGTAGTTAGCCCAGGAACACTGGGGCAAGGGTTAAGGAAGGGTCTGGAAGGTGTGCCCAAGGAAAAGGAGAGGAAGAGATCGGGGAAGATAACTGCCTCCAAACAAGCCAGAGCACATAGCAGCCAAACGATGCATTCTGAAGAGCGTGTACCTGGGAAGTGCTACGTCGAGACACGACCCACGGAGGTGTTCTTCCTGCGGTTTGACCATATCTTTGAGATGTTTCTAACAAGGCGGCCCGATTTTACAATTGTCCGCCTTTTTGCGCTACATATGAGCTCCGTCATGAAGAGTGAAGAAGTCTCGCAGATCTGTGTGGCGGATCCGTACTACATGCACGAGTCTTTCTTGAGTCTCGGCGACTTTGAGCGTGAAACTGCTAGGGAGTACCTCCAAAACTTCATGGTACGGAATAAGAACCGGGAAATTGTCCTCATGCCTTATCATCCAAAGTAAGTCAGTTCCGGATAACCCTTTCGTACATTTCAATCATTCCTTCTCTCTCATATGGGGAATAATTTGAGGTGTCTTTTCCCCGCAGCAACGGGCGCGCTGTCCTTATCGTTCTTTACCCGCAAGTCTCCCACGCCATGTATTTTGACCCTTCTAGAGACTACGAGAAAAAAGACTACACCCACATAATGAATATTCTAGATGATGCTCTCCAAGGCTTCAGCTTTAGAGGTGGCCACGTGCAGATCAGGAAACAAAGGAACAAGAAGATGGGTTTCGCGCATAAAACTAACTTCTCCTGCATCCATGTCCCAGAACCAAGCAAGAAGGATGGATTCTACATCGTCCATCTCATGATTCAGTTCAACACGGATCACCAAAAGCTTCGCATGAGAAGCAAAAATGATGATCATATCCAGAAGTGGCTAGAATCTCATGGAGAAGCGGATTATAAACTTAGAGATGACTTCTTTCGCATCCAAAGCGACATTGCGACGATCATCATGAAAGAAGTCGTCGATGAGAAGGGGATGTTCCACCACGGCCCTATATCACGAGCTGACGTCCGAACTCGCAAAGGCATGCAACGTCTAGACCTCACGTCGTTCAAGAAGCTAGGGTTCATCCTCGATGATATGGAAGGATGGAACTTCTAGTGATTTATGATTCCGACGATGATGATATGTGTCGGTTGAACTTGTATACTTTTTGTAGTGATGAAACTTTGTGATGTCCATGGTCCCTGCCGAACTTGCGTAACGCTACTTTGTCAGTTTGCATATGATGACCTGCGTACCTCTAGTTAATTAATTTGCGTACTGTATGTTGCATCTAGTTGCTAACCCTTTCTTTTTCGGTGTTGCTCTAGTATATTTTGTTGCATATATATGATTGTACATCCTCTTCATGAACATGCATCTCTAACAGGTACCTAGTTTCTTGATGGCGAGATGGAATTGCTATGTCGTGTACAAAGGGAAGGTTCTGGGGGTGTACAACGAGTGGCATGAGTGTCAGGCGCAAGTGAATGGGTTCACGGGCGCCAGCCATAAAGGCTTCAAAAGCAGACAAGAAGGAGAAGCTAGTTACTTGAGGTTCATGCTAGCGCGAGAGAGGACTCGTAACCGCCACCTCATGTACTGCATAGTTCCGCTCTCACTCATAGTGACAGCTCTTCTTGTGTATACCTTTGTTTAGATGGATGATGTTGTTGTAGTTGCAAGTATTCAAGACTTGCATGTATCGCTATTTTTGAGATGATGACAAGATACCACTTTGTGTTGGATGATGATTATGATGAGGCTATTTGTATGTATATGCTATGATTACATTTGTGGTCTCGCAGGCATTTGTATGTGTATCATGATGACATTTCTATGTGCTAAAGATTCTTCTATAAAGCCTGTTCAAATACAAAACAAATATGCCGGAAAAAAAACAAAAAACTACTTAAATTAGTAGTAGTGAGTGTATAAAAGTTAGCAGCAGCGTCGCGATAGCAGTAGCGCATACAGGCAAAGCGCGCTAGAGCTACTAGTAGTAGCGAGCTTCCACTAACAGGGCTGCTGCTACACTTGTGTAGCAGTAGCGCCGGTGAGCACGCGCTACTGCTATGTGTTAGCTGTAGCGCCTTATTAGTAGCGCCACTCCCCGCGCTACTGATACACCTAAAACCCGCGCTGCTGCTAGCCTTGTCCATAGTAGTGTCTTGAGGTGATACGATCTTGATGTATCGCGAGCTTTGCTATTATAGTTGGATCTTATAATGCTTCTCCCCCTCTACTCTCTTGTAATGGATTGAGTTTTCCCTTTGAAGTTATCTTATCGGATTGAGTCTTGAAGGATTTGAGAACACTTGATGTATGTCTTGCCGTGCTTATCTGTGGTGACAATGGGATATTCACGTGATCCACTTGATGTATGTTTTGGTGATCAACTTGCGGGTTCAGTAACCTTGTGAACTTATGCATAGGGGTTGGCACATGTTTTTGTCTTGACTCTCCGATAGAAACTTTGGGGCACTCTTTGAAGTACTTTGTGTTGGTTGAATAGATGAATCTGAGATTGTGTGATGCATATCGTATAATCATGCCCACGGATACTTGAGGTGACAATGGAGTATCTAGGTGACATTAGGGTTTTGGTTGATTTGTGTCTTAAGGTGTTATTCTAGTATGAACTCTATGATAGATTGAACGAAAAGAATAGCTTCATGTTATTTTACTACGAACTCTTGAATAGATAGATCAAAAAGGATAACTTTGAGGTGGTTTCGTACCCTACCATAATCTCTTTGTTTGTTCTCCGCTATTAGTACTTTGGAGTGACTCTTTGTTGCATATTGAGGGATAGTTATATGATCCATTTATGTTATTATTGTTGAGAGAACTTGCACTAGTGAAAGTATGAACCTTAGGCCTTATTTCCTAGCATTGCAATACCATTTACGCTCACTTTTTTCATTAGTTACCTTGCTGTTTTTATAATTTCAAATTACAAATACTCTTATCTACCATCCATATTGCACTTGTATCACCATCTCTTTGCCGAACTAGTGCACCTATACAATTTACCATTGTATTGGGTGTGTTGGGGACACAAGAGACTCTTTGTTATTTGGTTGCAGGGTTGTTTGAGAGAGACCATCTTCATCCTACGCCTCCCGCGGATCGATAAACCTTAGGTCATCCACTTGAGGGAAATTTGCTACTGTCCTACAAACCTCTGCACTTAGAGTCCCAACAACGTCTACAAGAAGAAGGTTGTGTAGTAGACATCAATATACCCATATTTGCTCAAATCATCTGTGAAGGTCAGAAAATAACGATACCCGCCACGAGCATCAACATTCATTGGACCGCATACATTGGTATGTATTATTTCCAATAAGTTACTAGCTCGTTCCGTTGTTACGAAGAAGGGAGTTTTAGCCATCTTGCCCATAAGGCACGGTTCGCAAGCATCAAATGATTCATAATCAAGTGATTCCAAAAGTCCATCTTTATGGAGTTTCTTCATGCGCTTTATACTGATATGACCCAAACGGCAGTGCCACAAATAAGTTGCACTATCATTATCAACTTTGCATCTTTTGGCATCAATATTATGAATATGTGTATTACCACGATCGAGATCCAACAAACTATTTTCATTGGGTTTATTACCTTCGAAGGTTTTATTCATATAAACAGAACAACAATTATTATCTGACTTTAAATGAATAACCGTATTGTAATAAACATGACCAAATCATATTCATGCTCAACGCAAACGCCAAATAACATTTATTTAGGTTCAACACTAATCCCGAAAGTATAGGGAGTGTGCTATGATGATCATATCAATCTTGGAACCACTTCCAACACACATCATCACTTCACTCTCAACTAGTCTCTGTTTATTCTGTAACTCCTGTTTCGAGTTATTAATCTTAGCAACCGAACAAGTATCAAATACTCAGGGGCTACTATAAACACTAGTAAGGTACACATCAATAACCTGTATATCAAATATACCCTTGTTCACTTTGCCATCTTTCTTATCCACCAAATATTCAGGGCATTTCCGCTTCCAGTGACCATTTCCTTTGCAGTAGAAGTACTCAGTTTCAGGCTTTGGTCCAGCTTTGGGTTTCTTAATGGGAGCGACAACTTGCTTGCCATTCTACTTGAAGTTCCCTTTCTTTCCCTTTGCCCTTTTATTGAAACTAGTGGTTTTATCAATCATCAACACTTGATGCTCTTTTCTTGATTTCTAACTTTGTCGATTTCAGCATCACGAAGAGCTCAGGAATCCTTTACGTCATCCATTGCATACTATAGTTCATCGCTAAGTTCCAGTAACTTTGGTGATGGTGGCTAGAGAACTCTGGCAATCACTATCTTATCTGGAAGATTAACTCCCACTTGATTCAAGCGATTGTAGTACCCAGACAATCTGAGCACATCCTCACTGCTTGAGCTATTCTCCTCCATATTTTAGCTATAGAACTTGTTGAAGACTTAATATCTCTCAACTCGGGTATTTGCTTGAAATATTAACTTCAACTCCTGGAACATCCCATATGGTCCATGACGTTCAAAACGTCTTTGAAATCCCGATTCTAAGCCTTTAAGCATGGTGCACTAAACTATCAAGTAGTCATCATATTAAGCTAGCCAAACGTTCATAACGTCTGCATCTGCTCCTACAATAGTTGTGTCACCTAGTGGTGCATCAAGGACATAATTCTTCTGTGCAGCAATGAGGATAAACTTCAGATCACGGACTCAGTTCGCATCATTGCTACTATCATCTTTCAACTTAGTTTTCTCTAGGAACATATAAAAACATATGGAAGCTATAACGCGAGCTATTGATCTACAACATAATTTGCAAAATACATCAGGACTAAGTTCATGATAAATTAAAGTTCAATTAATCATATTACTTAAGAACTCCCACTTAGATAGACATCCCTCTAATCATCTAAGTGATCACGTGATCCAAATCAACTAAACCATGTCCGATCATCACGTGAGATGGAGTAGTTTCCAATGGTGAACATCACTATGTTGATCATATCTACTATATGATTCACGCTTGACCTTTTGGTCTTTAGTGTTCCGAGGCCATATCTGCATATGCTAGGCTCGTCAAGTTTAACTCGAGTATTCTGCATGTGCAAAACTGGCTTGCACCCATTGTATGTGAACGTAGAGCCTATCACACCCGATCATCACGTGGTGTCTCAGCACGAAGAACTGTCACAACGGGGCATACTCAGGGAGAACACTTATACCATGAAATTTTAGTAAGGGACCATCTTATAAAGCTACCGCCGAACTAAGCAAAATAAGATGTATAGAAGATAAACATCACATGCAATCAAAATATGTGACATGATATGGCCATCATCATCTTGTTCCTTTGATCTCCATCTGCAAAGTAGCGTTATGATCTCCACTGTCACTGGCATGACACCATGATCTCCATCATCTTGATCTTTATCAATGTGTTGTCACATGGTCATCTCGCCAACTATTGCTTTTGCAACTATTGCTATCGCATAGCGATAAAGTAAAGCAATCATATGGCGCTTGCATCTTATGCAATAAAGAGAAAACCATAAGGCTACTGCCAGTTGCCGATAACTTGACCAAAACATGATCATTTCATACAACAATTTACATCTCATCACATCTTGACCATATCACATCACAACATGCCCTGCAAAAACAAGTTAGATGTCCTGTACTTTGTTGTTGCAAGTTTTACGTGGTTGCTACGGGCTGAGAAAGAACCATTCTTACCTACGCATCAAAACCACAATGATATTTCGTCAAGTATGTGTTGTTTTAACCTTCACAAGGACCGAGCGTAGCCACACTCGATTCAACTAAAGTTGGAGAAACTGACACCCGCCAGCCACCTGTGTGCGAAGCACGTTGGTAGAACCAGTCTCGCGTAAGCGTACGCGTAATGTCGGGCCAGGCCGCTTCATCCAACAATACCGCCGAATCAAAGTATGACATGCTGGTAAGCAGTATGACTAGTATTGCCCACAACTCACTTGTGTTCTACTCGTGCATATAACATCTATGCATAAACCTGGCTCGGATGCCACTGTTGGGGAACGTAGTAATTTCAAAAAAAATCCTACACACACGCAAGATCATGGTGATGCATAGCAACGAGAGGGGAGAGTGTCATCCACGTACCCTCGTAGACCATAAGCGGAAGCGTTATGACGAAGCGGTTGATGTATTCGTACGTCTTCACGATCGACCGATCCTAGTACCGAACGTACGGCACCTCCGCGATCTACACACGTTCAGCTCGGTAACGTCCCACGAACTCACGATCCAGTAGAGCTTCGAGGCAGAGTTCCGTCAGCACGACGGCGTGATGACTGTGTTGATGAAGCTACCGATGTAGGGCTTCGCCTAAGCACCGCTACGATATGAACAAGGTGGATTATGGTGGAGGGGGGCACCACACACGGCTAAAGATCAATGATCAACTTGTGTGTCTATGGGGTGCCCCCTTCCCCCGTATATAAAGGAGTGGAGGAGGGGGATGGCCGGCCCTGTACTATGGCGCGCCCTGGGGAGTCCTACTCCCACCGGGACTAGGATTCCCCCCCCCCCTTCCAAGTAGTAGGAGTAGGAGAGAAGGAAGGGGCAGAGAGAAGAGAAGGAAGGAGGTGGCGCCGCCCCTCCCCCTAGTCCAATTCGTACTAGGCCTTGGGGGGCATGGGGCCTGCCCTAAGTAACCCCTCTCTCTTTCCCGTATGGCCCAATAAGGCCCAATACTTCTCCAGGCGAATTCCCGTAACTCTCTGGTACTCCGAAAAATACCAGAATCACTCGGAACCTTTCCGATCTCCGAATATAGACTTCCAATATATCGATATTTACGGCTCGAGCATTTCGAGACTCCTCGTCATGTCCCCGATCTCATCCAGGACTCTGAACAAACTTCGGTCATCAAATCACATAACTTATAATACAAATCACCACAGAACGTTAAGCGTGCGGACCCTACGGGTTCGAGAACTATGTAGACATGACCGAGACTCATTTCCGATAAACAACCAATAGCGGAACCTGGATGCTCATATTGGCTCCTACATATTCTACGAAGATCTTTATCGGTCAAACTGCATAACAACATACGTTGTTCCCTTTGTCATCGGTATGTTACTTGCCCGAGATTCGGTTGTCGGTATCTCAATACCTAGTTCAATCTCGTTACCGGCAACTCTCTTTACTCGTACCGTAATGCATCATCCGGCAACTAACTCATTAATCACATTGCTTGCAAGTCTTATATTGATGTGCATCACCGAGAGGGCCCAGGGATACCTCTCCGACAATCGGAGTGACAAATCCTAATCTTGATCTATGCCAACTCAACAAGTACCATCGGAGACACCTGTAGAGCACCTTTATAATCACCCAGTTACGTTGTGATGTTTGGTATCACACAAAGTGTTCCTCCGGTATTCGGGAGTTGCATAATCCCATAGTCATAGGAACGTGTATAATTCATGAAGAAAGCAATAGCAACATACTAAATGATCAAGTGCTAAGCTAACGGAATGGGTCAAGTCAATCACATCATTCTCTAATGATGTGATCCTGTTAATCAAATGACAACTCATGTCTATGGCTAGGAAACTTTAACCATCTTTGATTCAACGAGCTAGTCAACTAGAGGCATACTAGTGACACTTTTTTTGTCTATGTATTCACACATGTACTAAGTTTCCGGTTAATACAATTCTAGCATGAATAATAAACATTTATCATGAAATAAGGAAATAAATAATAACTTTATTATTGCCTCTAGGGCATATTTCCTTCAGCGCACGTCGGACCCGGTCGGGGGCGCGGGGACGGCCGCCAAGAGGAGGCGCGGCGCCGCGCAGGAGAGGTCGACGAGGCCCGTCGTCCTGGTCTTGTCGGGGTAAGTTTTCTTCTGTTTGCGTCCGAGTAGCTGGGTCGGCCCTGCTCGTTGTTTACTTTGTCTTGGGCTTCAGGTCGCCGATCGCGCTGGCGAGGGTGGCGGCCGATGCCGCGGCCGCCGAGGGCACTGTGTTCCGGTGGAGCCGGTCCATCGCCATTGACCAGGACGAGGAGGAGCTGGTGGACCCGGATCTCGTCCAGGACCAGGCTGATGCCGAGGGCTTGGCCTGGCGGGACCGAAACCGGGCGGAGGCGGCGCTGGAGGCGGCATCGGTCCAAGCTTGGACCAATGCAGCCGCGGCGTGGGCGCGAGCCGGTGAGGACCCGGCATGGCCCAAGATGCTAGAGGGGACGATGGTGACGGCGACGGTCTTCGAGCCGTCGCCAGTGAGGGAGCACGGCTAGGGGGTCGTGCAGAGGTGGTGGACCTCAACCAAGAGGTCGTGGTTGTTGGGGACGACACCCCGCCGTGGACCGCCGTGGTCGAGCGGGCGGGGGTCGACGGAGGCGGCGGTGACGCCGTCTTGGAGGAGGCGCCGCCGGTGGTGGCTCCACGGGTCACCCCGGCTATCGAACCGGTGGTGCAGCAGGCTACCCCAGCAGCCGGGTTGGTGGCGACGCTGGAGAGGGCGTCAGAGGAGGCGCCGACCGCGGCGGGAGCGGTCGACGGAGAGCATGCCCTGGTGCTCAGGCCGGGGGGGAGGCCGGGCCGCCGTGCCGCAGCCAGCACGGAGCGGGACCGCCGTCGTCTTCGGGCCTCAGACCCAGGAGGAGGCGGCGATGGACGCCGTGAGCTGCCGTCTGCGTGGACGGACGGAACGGATTGAGACCTTCGCCCAGGCCGAGGTGGAGCAGACGTGGGAGCTGGAGCACGCCGTGCTGGTAAGCTCCCTTTCCGCCTTCCGGTACTTCTCTCTTTGCAACTTCTTTTTTAGTGGGGGCGCGCTAGCGCACCCACTAGGTGTAGCCCACGAGGTTCGGGCCAACTGTGTAACAGTTGGGTCGAATCTTAAATCTTGCTTCTCTATTTTGATTGCTGCCTTCTTCAGCAATTGGATGCCTACTGCGTCAGCGCCTTCAACCGCCTCCTCGGCAAGCACCGGGACCTCAAGGAGCAGCTCGCTGCTAACGAGGAGGAGCTCCGCGTTGCCGCAGGTATCTTCATGCGCTTTTTAATGGGGGTGCGCTAGCGCACCCACTGGGTGTAGCCCCCGAGATTTGGGCCAACTGTGTAACAGTTGGGTCGAATCTTAAACCTTGCTCTTCTTTTTTGACTTTTCTTTTTTGCAGCAGAGGTGTTGGCTCGGCAGACTCGGCTGCTTCGGGTTGGCCACCTCGGAGCCGAGGTGGCGCAGGCGAAGGCGGAGGCGGTGGAGGCCCGGCGGTCGCTCGATGAAGCCAGCCAGCTGCGCGAGCAGTTGGCGGGTGACAAGATCCACCTTGAGGCAGAGGTGGAGCGCCTTAATGCGGAGACCACCAAGGTGGTGGAGGCACAGCGGGCCCTGGCCGAGGCGGACCAACAACGCGGCGGTTGGCCGACGACAAGGGCCAGCTAGAGGCCGAGGTGGAACACCTGAAGGAGCAGGTAACCGTGGCGGAGGCAGCCCGCCAGGAGGAGGCCCACCGTCGCGAGGCGTCCGAGAAGGCGGCCGAGGACAAGGACGCCGAGCTGAAGGCGGCCCTTGCTAAGGTGGACGACTTGGAGAAGGCGCTCCGGGAGCGCGACCGCACCATTGATCGGGAGCGGCGCGGTACGTTGCTTGAACCGCTGCACCGGGAAGAATCCTTCTCCAGTAAGTGTTTTTTTTCTTGAATTTTGCTGGGTTGGGATCCGGCTTCTTGTCCTTGATGTCTATTTTTTGACTTTCTTTTCTTTCTGTCAGGGGCCTTCCCGGAGACGCATCAGCTGGCAGAGGAGGCCGTCCGCTTCCAGCGCGACCCGCTGGGGGTCGCCGGCTCCGGGACTGACCCGTAGGTGGCGTGGTCCTTCCTGGAGATTAAGACCACCGCCGAGGCTCGCCTGCGGGTCTTGGGGGTCAGATGAGGCGTCTATCCCAGGCCGGCACGGCGATGATGGTGGCCCTATGGCCGGGCTCTGTCGCGTCGAGCAGCTTCATGCGGTTGGCACGCTGGCTGGAGATGGGGCCGGACCGGCTCCATGAGTGGCGCGTCTCTGCCGCTCGTGCCGGCGCCAAGATGGCGCTCCGCTTCGCGATGTCTTGGCACCCGGACCTGCAGCTAGACGCGCTGATGGGCCAGCGGGCCGGCTCGGAGCAGCAGCTGCAGGAGCAGGCCGTCCGGATTGCTTCCCGGGCCAGCTACATCGCTGGGTTCGCCTTCCATGATGAGTTCCACCCGGAGCGGGTTGTAGATGGCGGAGTTGTTGCTGGCGACGACTACGGATTGCTTCTGCATGACCCAAAGGGCAGCTCCAAGGAGACGGAGGTATACCGCGATGGGGACGCCAAGGAGGACACCGGTACTTCGGAGGACCCGAAGGCCGCCGTGGGGGAGCCGTCGACTTCGCGGCCCGGTGCCGGAGACGCCTGAGGTCGTCCTTCCTGTTTATGATTTGGTAGAATTTGTTGTTAGGTAGCAGGTCCACCCACCCACTGGGGGTTTCTTGGTGTAATGAACTCTGGTTGTGGGCCTTTTCTTAAATATTCTGTGATGTGTACATTTTTGTGAATGTCTTTGCCCTTACTTTTCGTTTTTTGAACCGATTTCTTGCTTTTTTCCTCTCTCGAAACCCCCCCCCCCACCCTGCGAGTCTGACGGCCGAGGCTCCAGTTCGTGACAAGGGGTTCGGTTTTTTAGAGGAGCGCGCAGTACTTAGGTTTTCAAAATGTTGAGCGTGAGAGAAACACCCACTGGGTCGGCTGGCAGCAACCCGGCGGGGCTGGTTGGCGAGCAGCCTGTCGTGCAGCTATTTTTTAGAGTGACAGACCAGCTTGGTCGACCCGGCAGCCTTTGGCTTAGTGTTTGAGGCGTGCTGGAGCTCTGGCACGTTGTGCTTGCCAACCGATAGCCGAAGCTGGATCTGTGGCCTAGGGCGAAGTGAGGGGTCACAGCGTCCTTAGCGCGTCAGGAATCACCAAGGAAGGCGGCGGGTGGCGACCGAGCCAGCCATCCCCCGAGCCCCCGGGTCGAGCGTGTCGGACCGGTGGCCGGGTTCAGGAGAATAGTACTGCAAAAAAGTAGGAGACACAATAACTTGGTCGGCAAAAGGCAGCCCCCGAGCGTCATTCGGGGACTCCGTAGTTTCATGCGTGTACAAAAGGCAGCGATACATACATTCGTACGGCTAACTGTAAAACAGGCGGAGGAGTTCTGCATTCCACGGCCGGGTTGTTTCTTTGCCGGCGGTTTCTCTCTTGCGCTTGTTTGATTTGCGTGCGTCGATGAGATAGTAGGTGTTGCGATCGCATAAGGCCCGACTGATTATGAACGGGCCCTCCCATGGAGAGGACAGCTTGTGCTGGCCGGCTTGCTCTTGGACGAGTCGGAGGACAAGGTCGCCCTCGCGGAATGCGATGGGCTTGATCTTCTTGCTGTGGTAGTGCCTCAGGCCTTGCTGGTAGATGGCTGAACGGCTGAGCGCCAGAAGGCGGGCTTCTTCGAGTAGGTCGACACCGTCTTCGCGGGCTTCTTTGGCTTCGGCTTCAGTGTACATCACGACACGCGGCGAGTCAAACTCGATGTCGGTCGGGATGATGGCTTCGGCTCCCTAGACGAGGAAGAACAGGGTGAACCCGGTCGACCGGTTTGGCATGGTTTGTAGACTCCAGAGGAGGGTCGGCAACTCGTCAAGCCAGCTGCCGAGTGAGCGGATGAGCGGCTCGACGAGCCGTGGCTTGATGTCAGACAGAATGAGGCCGTTGGCCCGCTCGACCTGCCCATTGGACTACGAGTGCGCAACAGAGGCCAGGTCGAGGCGGATGCCGTAGACGGAGCAGTATTGCGCAAGCGCGCCTTTGGCGAAGTTGGTGTTGTTGTCCGTGATGATGTTGTTCGGCATGCCATAGTGTACCGCGATGTCTTTGATGAACCGGACAGCTATTGGCCCATCCAGCTTTTTGATTGGTCACGCTTCAATCCACTTGGTCAATTTGTCCACCGCCACCAGCAAATGTGTCATGCCGCCTCGGCCAGTTTTGAAGGGTCCCACCATGTTGAGTCCCCAGACAGCAAAGGGCCAGGCGATCGAGATGGTGCGGAGTGCTGACGCCGGCTGGTGGCTACACTTGCTGAAGTGCTGGCATCCCTCACACTTGAGAACGAGTGACTCAGTGTCTTGGAGGGCCATAGGCCAGTAGAAACCATGGCGGAAAGCCTTGGCCACCAGGGACCGCGACGCGGCGTGGTGCCCGCATTCGCCCTGGTGTATGTCGAGGAGGATGTCGATGCCTTGGTCCTGCTCGACGCAGCTGGAACACGCCGGTGGGGTTATGTTTGATGAGCTCGTTGTTGATGGTGCTGTAGGCGGTCGCAGGTGTTGCACCTGCCGGGCCTCGGTCTTGTCCATGGGGAGGACGTCGTTTTCCAGGAACTCTGAGATGGGCAGGGCCCATGATGGGGCCACCACTATGGCAAAGACGGCCACCAGGGTGGGTTCCGGGTTGGCAGCCCCCGAGCCGAGCTGAGCAGCCCTAGGGTCGGGGATGGCAATGGCCAGGTCAAGGGCGTTGGTCGCTGGGTTGGCGGCTTCAGTCTCTGGGCTGAGTTCGGCAGCCCCCGGGCCGGGTTGCAGCGCGGCCGGGTCGTCCGGGACGTGGATGGACTCGGAGTCAGGAGACGGCTTGATGGACGGCTTGCGCAGGTGCTCGAGGGAGATGCCGGATGGGATGGACTACCGGGACGAGGCGATCTTGGCGAGCGTGTCGGCTGCCTCATTCTCCACACGCGGGACGTGGAGAAACTCGCAGCCCTCGAAGGATCTGGACGAGAAAGCGATAGCTTGCCTTGTTGGAGTCGTGGGCGTCCCACTCGCCGGAGCACTGTTGAACCACCAGGTCCGTGTCATCGTAGCACAGGATGCGCTGGATGTCGAGTTCCTTGGCAAGCCGGAGGCCGTGCACAAGGGCTTTGTAATCGGCGACATTGTTGGAGGTGGCGAAGTGGATCTGGCGTGCATAGCAAGGTCGGTCGCCCTTTGGTGACGACAACACGATGCCGGCCCCTAGGCCAAGTCGCATCTTGGAGCCGTCAAAGTGCATGCGCCAGTGCGTCGAGTTCGGAGGCGGCGGCAGGTACTGAGTCTCGGTCCAGTCGACGAGGAAGTCGACCAAGGCCTGAGACTTGATCGTGGCACGGGGCTCATAGAGGATGGTGTGGCCGGCTAGCTCGAGCGCCCACTTGGCGACCCGGCCAGAGGCGTCCCAGCACCCGATGATCTCGTCGAGGGGGGTCGTGCTGACCACGGTGATGACATGCTCTTGGAAGTATTGTTTCGGCTTCTTGGCAGTGAAGTACACGCCGTAACACATCTTCTGGTAGTGCGGGTAGTTCTGCTTGGAGGCGGAGAGCACCTCGCTCAGGTAGAAGACTGGGCGCTGGACGGCTTGGACCTTACCCTTCTCTGGTCTCTCGACCACCAGCACCGTGTTGAACGACCATGAGGTCACGGCAATATAGAGCAATAGCGGCTCCTTCTCGGCCGGCGCGACCAGGACTGGTGCGGTGGAGAGCATGCGCTTGAGGTCTTGGAAGGCCTCGTTCGCCTGGTCGTTCCATTCAAACAGCGTCGTCTTCTTCATCAGTTGGTACAGGGGCAGGGCCCTCTCGTCCAGCCGGCTGAGAAACCGGCTAACCGAGGCCAAGTAGCCGGTGAATTTCTGGACATCGCGTAGCCGAGCCGGCTTGCACATGCGATCGATGGCCTTGATCTTCTCCAGGTTTGCCTCAATGCCGTGCTTCGAGACAAGGAAACTGAGTAGCTTTCTGGTCGGGACGCCGAAAACGCATTTCTCCGGGTTGAGCTTGACCTTGTACTCGCGCAAGTTGGCGAATGTTTCCTTGAAATTGTCGAGGAGCGTGAGGTGCTGCTTGGTCTTCACCATGATGTCGTACACGTAGACGTGGATGTTGCGGCCGAGTTGCGGCAGCAAGCATTTCTGCATTCAGCGCTGGAAGGTGGCACCGGCGTTCTTTAAGCCGAACAACATGGTGATGTAGCAATACGCCCCAAAGGGCGTGATGAAGGACATCTTCAGGGCGTCGGCCGGGTCCAGCTTGATCTGGTGGTAGCCGGAGTAAGCATCCGGGAAGGACAGGAGCTCGCACCCGGCGGTCGAGTCAATGACTTGGTCGATCCGCGGGAGGGTGAACAAATCCTTGGGACAGGTCTTGTTCAGGCTAGTGTAGTCGATACACATGCGCCAGGTCTTGTTTTTCTTCAGGGCGAGGACTGGGTTGGCCAGCCACTCGGGATGGAACACTTCCATGATGAAGCCGGCCGCCAAAAGCTTGGCGACCTCTTCACCGATTGTTCTTCTCTTCTCTTCAGAGAAACGTCGCAGGGGTTGACGAACAGGCTTGGCATCCTTGCGGATGTGGAGTTTGTGCTCGGCGTACTTCTTCGGGATACCTGGCATGTCCTTGGGGGTCCATGCAAAAATATCCCGATTCTCATGGAGGAAGTCAACGAGCTCGCCTTCCTATTTGCTGTCTAGGCGGGCGCCTACAAGAACGTACTTGCTGCAGCTGGGGTCTTCCGGGTTCAGCTTCACTTTCTTGGTCTCCCTGGAGGGCTTGAAGGCGCCCTCGTCAGTCGGCTCCTCGATGGGGATCGGCGTGGCTAATGCCTCACCGGCCAGGGCGATGATCCGGTCGAGCTAGTGCCACTCCTCGGCTATGACCAGCGACTCGACCAGCTTGGCGCCGTCTCGGGCGCACTCCAGGGACTTGCGGTAGTCGCCAGTGACGGTGATGAGGCCCTTCGGACCGGCATCTTCATCTTCAGGTACGCGTAGTGGGGGACCGCCATGAATTTGGTGAGCGCGGGTCGGCCTAGCAACGCGTGGTACGTGCTGGACAAGTCTACGACCTCGAACCAGATTGGTTCGCGCCGGAAATGGATGTTGTCGTCGAACAGGACGTCGAGCCGGACCTGGCCAATGGGAGAGCAGGAGAGGCCGGGAACGATGCCGTGGAAGGTCGTCCAGGTCGACTCCAGGTCCTTGGCCTAGAGGCCGAGCTTGGTCATGGTGTCGCGGTAGAGAATGTTGATGTTGTTGCCGCCATCGATGAGGACTTGGGAGAACTTGCACGTGCGCCGCGCGACAATGGTGGGGTTGAGGACAAGGGCGAACCGCCCGGATTTGGCATGACGGTTGGGTGGTCCTCCCGTGACCAGGTGACCGGGCGGTCCCACCAATGCATGTATTCCGGCTTGGCCGGGACGACAGTGTTCACCTCCTGGCGGTGGAGACGTTCGCTCCGCTTGTCATCGCCGAGGCTGGTGAAGACGACGTAGGATGCGTTCTAGTCCGGGTAGGCATCGCCGCGCATCGCATCGCCGGCTAGAGGCAGAGGCGGCTGACTCGCGCCTGGAGCCGGAGCCAGAGGGGGCGGGACGTCTCCTCGCATGATCCGCTTGGTGATGCCGCATTGCCGAAGAGTGTACCTAGACGGTCTTGCACCGCTGTGGTGCTTGCAGGGAGCATCGAGCATCTCTTCGAAGCTCGTGGCGGGCTTCCACGCCGTCTTGCCGGTCTGCCGGCGTTTAGCTGCCGGGTCCGCCGCAGGCTTGACGGCCGCGACGAGCCGGTTGCTGTAGCACTGGGCCGGTTGGTTGACCTTGCGCTTGTGATTCTGCTGGTTGCTTTCGTCGGCCGGCTTCGGAGGGGGAACCGGCTTTGCTTTACCGGCTTCATCCAGCGCTACCTGGATCTTCATGGCGGAGTCGGCGTTGGCATACTTATCCACCGTCACCATGAGCGCGGCCATGGTGACCGGCTTGGAGCGCAAGATCTTGTGCTTGAGGAGGGTGTTGTCTCGGCACCCGTTGATGAAGTACTGGATAGCTTGAACCTCGTGGACACCCTCGCAACTGTTCCAGAGCTTGGTCCAGCGTGCGAGGTATTCGCTGCCGGTTTCCATCGGCCCCTTCACGCACATGGCGAGCTGGCTGGGGCGACCAGGTCGCTTGTAGGTTCCCGTGAACTTGCGGATGAAGGCCTGCTCGAAGTCAACCCACGTGTTGACGTTGCCCACCGGTAGGCTGTTCAACTAGGTGCGGGTCGACCCTTGGAGCATGAGCGGTGCGTAGCGCACGGCGAGTCGGTGGTTGCCACCGGTGATGCCGATGGTGGTGGTGTAGTCGGTGAGCCAGTCTTCTGGCTTCACAGTTCCGTTGTACTTGGGGGTGTCGCGGGGAAGCATGAACCCTTTCGGAAAGGGCTCCTCCCGGATGCGTGGGCCGAAGCATGCCGGCCCTACAGCGTCGCTCTCCTTCACCTCCAGGGAGAAGGCGAGCCGGTCGAGGCGGTGGCGAGCGTCGGTGTCGTCGATGGCGTGTGCGCCGAGTCGGCTAGCGATCGGGCCATGAGGGGCCGAGTTGACTGGGGCCGGACGCCGGCCAGGCTGGCTGGGTCTAGGTTGACCTTCCAGGGCCGGCTCGGCGCCTAAACCGCCAGCAGCTGTCGGGGCCGGATCGCACCGAGTCCGGGTTCGGTCGGAGTCCGCCTCGCCGGGTGGCGAGGACGCCGTGTGTTGATGATCACCGGGTCCAGCAACGCGAGCAGAGCCTAAGCCGGTCGGCTGGGCAAGCTGGTTGAGGCAGTCTTGCTGCGAGTTGGCTGCATCGAGGAGATCGTGCATCCGCTTGATGCGCTCCTTCAGTTCCTCGCCTGTGAGCTGATCTAGACCGACCGCGGTCGCCTGGGCAGCACGCATGTTCTTCATCGGGGTCTCATAGACAGTCGGGATGGCGCCGAGGGCGCGGCCGATCTCTCCGCACCGGGCTCGCACGTTGGTGACCCGGCTCGGCTTGGCCGCGGCAGGCGTGAAGCCGTAGGCGGCATTGCGCTCCAGCTGAGCGGAATTCAGACGATGCTTCGTGGCGGCGAGCGTCTCGATCTAGTCCAGCATCTGCTCGCGCCTTTCCTCGAGCTGGGCTTGGGCCTCAGCGACGTTGGATGCATCGATGTCGGTGTCGATGGGGACGCGGGGGCTCTGGATCGCAGCGCGCAATGGGTTGGACGAGGCCGCCCGCTCCGCTGCGGCCTTGGCTTCGGCAGCCTTCCTCGCCGCACTCGACGTGGAGGAGGCATCAGTGCCGATGACGAAAACCTCCACGTGGACGTCCATTGCCCCGGGGGAGTCGGAGTAGCTAAGCACCTCGCTGGGGTACTCATTGGTCGCGGGTGCATCGGAGATGCGCAGTGCGGCGAAGGAGGCGGCGAGTGCATCGACGATGTCGTCCACCAGCATGACGGGCTCGTCGGAGTCGGAGTGGAGCCCCGTCTGAAGCGTGCTCCCGGACAGCTCCTAGAGCTGCCCCACGGTGGGCGCACGGCAGATGCCATGGGATGGCTAAAGAGAGGAGGAGGCTCGAGGGCGCTGGTGGGCTCCAGAGGCGAGGTTGGCATGAGCGAGCGCGGGATGCAAGACATACCCAGGTTCGGGGCTCTCAGGAGAGATAATACCCCTAGTCCTGCCGAGTGTGGTTGATATGTGATAATACAAGGTTGCTCCTGGAGCTGTATGGAGGAAGAAGGAAGACTGGCCAAGGCTTAGGCTGCTCCTTCTTCCAGGGTGAGTTCTACTGTTTGGTGGCTAGTTCCTGTGTGCTTACTGCCTCTCTCTGCTTGCCCGTATGCGTGAGGGCTCCTGGGGGTTTTATAGGTCAACACCCTAGGGGTACAGTGGTAGTGCTACATGACTGTAGGGCCAGGTAGTCAGCGCCTGGGGACCCGGGGCTGGGTCCCGCCGGGGGCTTGTGGTTCGCCGGGTTCCCCTAGGTGCGGGCCCCGCGTGCCTAGGGGTACTGTGCGCTGTCTTGTCAATCGTCAAGGAGTGGCCGAGTCGAGTCGGGTACAGTGCGCTCCGCCAGGTCGCCGCTTGTTGGCGTTAGTGGTGACGGTGGGAGCAATGTCGCCACGTCGGCCCTGGTCGGCGGGTAGGTGAGGGGCATTGTTGCCATGCTCCGGCTGACCAGAGGCATGGGCAGGGCACTATTGCCTCGGTCATTTGGTAGATGAAGACTCATCCCACCGTACGGCTTGGATGGGACGGGAGCTGACCCATGGCTGGATTGAGGGACACGCCAAGGGCTGAGCTTGCTTGTCGGGGAAGTCTTGGTGTACCGGGTTCGGTCGTCTTGTGTTGGTTGTTGAGGCCGAGTCGAGGGGCTTGGACGGGTTGAGGGGCCTGGCCGGATCGAGCGACCTGGCCAAGCGCGGGCCGGCTTGAGGGGCGATGCTGGCCCCGTTGTTTTTGAAAAGGATCCGGGTTCCATTGCCTGCCCGGGGTTCATCCCCCCGACAAGTTCAGTTAATGGCATCTTTAAACCAGACTCTCTGTATCATGGTGTCCGGACCACTTTTGTCATCCAACGGGGACCCCTAAACGGAACGTCTGAGGACCAATCCGCATGTCTATTCTCTCAAATCGGAAGCAACCTGGGGGTGGGGGCAGCATGCAGTGGTCTGCTTGGCCCACCGTCAGTTGGACCATATGTCCTCACGGCCCATGTAGGGCAGCATGCAGTGGTTTGCTTTTTTTTAAATAAAACAAAACTTTATTCATTAGAAATAACCAATACATCGTTTGTGAGGATGAGTACAATTTCATTGATAGGCTCCTCGAACCAATCTGAAGTTGAAGAAAATCTAGCTAATCTAGCAAGTTCATGTGCTACTCTATTTGCCTCTCTATTACAATGTTCGAATCTAGTCATGATAAAATCACATGCGTAGTGGAAGCAGTCATTGAAAATTGCCGTTGCCACACCCGTTGACTGTCCTCCATCCTGCATGGTCTCAATCACCTCTAGATTATCTGAGTTGATGATTAGGCGATTGCACCCTGCCCTTTGCGCTAGTGTTAGTCCAAATTTGAGGGCTAAAGCTTCTACCATCAGAACATCCGCGCAATGGTCAATCTTTCCATTTCCTCCTGCAATAAACCTACCTTTGTCGTCTCGCAAAACTGCCCCCATTGTACCCTTCAGCATGTCATGGTCAAAAGAGGCGTCAACATTGAGTTTCACTAAACCCCTAGGGGGACAATGCCAAGCCCCCTTTTTCATGGATGCCTTTGAAGATGATGCATTTACAAAATTGTATGTAAGGGCTAGGATCCCCATTGATATCTGAGTTGCATTCTGAGTTGTTTCCTTGTGCACTAATTTCCTTCTCTCCCACCATAGATACCAAGCTGAAATAGCTATCATTTCTCGTACATTTTGGTACCCCATAATATGCAAATCTTGATCTGGAAGAACTAAAAGGTATTCCAGTATCGCCTCTCTAGCACGATCAACCTCACAAGCTCTATCAATAATCTCATCTATTCCTAGCCTCTTCCAAACCTCCTTTGCTTTAGTACATAAGAAAAGCATCGATGTGCTTTGTGTCTTCTACACCCTGAGAGCAAGTAGGACAAAGAGGCGAGACCTTCATGTGTCTATTAGCAAGAGTTGCCCGGCATGGGAGAGTGCCATGTAACGTACGCCATATAAAAATTTTGACTTTTGCCGGACAGGATAAAATTTTGAATTTTGACTTTTGCATGCAGTGGTCTGCTTTGCCCACTTTCAGTTGGACCACATGTCCTCTCAACCCATGTGCTTTGTCCTCTACGCCCGCCTGGCCCACCTCTAACGTCCAGATTTGATGCCTATTTAAGGGGCATGGTTGGATGACCGACTCTCGTATACTGTGAGCGGACGCGCCCGGACGCGGTCCATGGACGGATAGTGTGTCTGTTTTAAAGGGTAGCGTTCGAGATGACCTAAATATGCCTTTACCTCTACTTTTTCATACCAATTCTTCTAGTTGACTATCTCTAGCGATGTTTTTTTTAACGGAGGCAAAAACTTTGCCTCGTCTCATTAATAAAGAAGGGGAAAATTTTCCTCCAGTTTGACTATTTCTAGCAATGTAATTTGTACCTACGGTTGACACGCACGACCGATCTACGGAGAGGGTTGTGGATGCGGCCATCTGCATCTCCTCTAGGTGTGTGTTGTGTACACGTCCATAATATCCATCCATGCCGTTAGGTTACCAGCAATGGCACAATTGCCAAATCTCAGAGAGGCGGAAGGAGCCCGCGTCTCCGACGCAACCCGGCAATGGCGGAAACGGCTGCCAACACGCGTGCGACATGCGCAGCACCGAGGTCAGCGGAGGCGAGCGAGACGTTGCGTCCCGCCATGGACAACCCAGCCCAGAAGCTTATAAATGGCGGCCTCCATGCAGTGGAACTCCTCGGAGCTAGCTCGTGGGCCGGCAATGAAGAAGCTGCGGTCCTCCGCGGCGTCGTCGTCGCAGGGCGCGGTCCCGGAGCGGTTCCTCATGCGGCTGACAGCGGCGTCCCCGACGCTGGTGTCGCTGCCCGTCATCGACCTCTCCGGCGGCCGCGACGAGGTCCGCCGGGCCGTGCTCCACGCCGGCAAGGAGCTCGGCTTCTTCCAGGTACGTAGTACGTACGTGCATTTATCCGGCCAGAAGCTGCTGCCCCTTTTTACCGCGGTTCAAAAGGCTGATGATATTATTAGTGCCCTTTTGCAGGTAATTCATCCACGGTTGACAACACGTACACAAGGCTAATATAGAGTTTGCACTCCCTGCAATTAACGAAGCTAATGGTTTTATTAAAGGAAAATCATGCACAAATAGCAATACGACTATACCCAGAGTTGATATGATAATCATAGACGGTTAATTGGAGGTCACCCGCTAAAAATGAATGTCAGACATCAGTGAATGTCAGATTTTTAGACGTGGCAAATCAAACATTTCTCATGGAAAATTGTATTTGTCAGGATGGCAAGTTTAGTTCACGAGCATGGCAAACCCGCCTCAGTTCTTATTTTAGTCTGAAAGTTGCCGTGCTTGCAAACTAAATTTGTCATCCTCGCGCCAACATAAATTGCCATGAAGAACGTTTAATTTGTCATGCTAAAAAATCTGACGTCAGACTTTAGCATTTCTGAAAAAAATTAATTAGTGGCCTTTTTAACTTAGGTTTTCTTCCATTTATTATCTCTCCTAAGATCGCATAATACTAGGGTAGAATATTTTGGCACTGTACCAGTATCTCCTTTCTTTCTTTGTTTCTTTATTTGGCAAAGAGACATGGGACCATATCAAGTATGAACATACATATATATAATTTTTATTCCTAAAAAGATCAAGTTCTTATTTGTTGCTAAAGTTAAGTTTCTTATACGTTCCTCTAGCATGTGAACTTTCTGTAAATTATACAGACATCTCATAAAACAACTTTTACGGAACGTTTAATAGGGGACTGATAGGGGAGCTCTTGGAGTTGCTCTCAGAGCTTACCGACACTAATGTGATCGAGAAGCATAGTATCATAATGTTTGTTATATGTAGTATGAAGTAAAATTGTGTTCTAGTAATCAATGATTGAACCAGAAAGATCATGCAAACTCTCGTTTATAGCAAGCAACCAAAACTTGTCATAGTTAAAATTCGTATGGTCATTTTTTTTGAGTTCTTATGGACAAATTTGCCCTCATGAATGGACGACGGCTTGGATCAAATGCTACTTATACTCCGTAAGAGGAAAGCGAGAGCGAATTAAATGCAAGGATCAAATTATCTTCTTTTTTTTACTATAAACAGTAGGGTAAAAACAGGATCAAATTATCTTGAACAAATTCAACAATATTATGACACGAAACTTTGAATCTATTTGAGTTTAGTAAGCGAATGAATATGCTGAATGTGTAGGTGATCAACCATGGCATGCCAGAGCGAACAATGAGGGAGATGGAGATGGCGTGCAGCGACTTCTTCCGCCTCCCAACAACGGACAAGGCAACATTGTACTCAGAGGACAGCGAGCAGACCAACCGGCTCTTATCGAGCACCATGTACAGGTCCGCCGCTAGTGAGAGCTACGCGTGCCATTGCCTCCATCTCGCATGCCACCCCGTCGAGCGCACCAAGCCCTCCTGGCCCGAAAAGCCTGTCAGACTCCGCCCGGCCCTTGAGGACTTCATTATCCCTGCTCGCAGCATTGCGATGGAACTCCTCCGTCTCCTCTGTGAGGGCATCGGGCTCCAGCCGGACTACTTCGAGGGCGGCCTCACCGGCGGTGATGTGATCATCAACGCGAACCGCTACCCGCCATGCGCGGACCCGAACCTTACCCTCGGTCTGCCGCCACACTGTGACTGGAACCTCATCACCGTGCTACTCCAACCCGGGTACGTGTGTGGTTTGCAGGTGTTGTACAATGGTGACTGGATCGACGTCGATCCCATACCGGGAGCGCTGGTCATCAACTTCGGCCACCAATTGGAGATCGCCACCAACGGGGTGCTCCGGAGCATCGAGCATCGGACCGTGCCCAACATCGTCGTGGGGAGGACGACGGTGGCTGCTTTAATCATGCCGACCATGGACTGTGTGGTGGGGCCTGCCAAGGAGCTCGTCGTCGAGGGCAGGTCGGCGAGGTACCGGAGGGTCGCGTTCCGCGACTTCATGCACATCTACAATACGGTCGGCGCATGCAAAGAGAGTGTGGAGGAGGCCTTAAAGATCTGACCATATCAACCATCATCATGGTTCATGGGTATGGATACTACTAATACAAGAAGAAGAGGACATCAACCAAAAGCAACGTCATTGTGGTGATACGATAATGTACTTACTATGCGTGTGTACCATGACATGAAGTCATGAAATGTGTGTACTCTATGTTTCTGTTTGAATCCAAACTGGTAAGAAACAATTCAGGTGGGATATACATACATATGTACATACTAGTAAAAGGCACGTGCCATACACGTACATAATTGAAGAAATGTGAATTCACACCGTGATTTTTTTGTACTTACTCGCTTACTCCCTTTTCCTGGAGAAATGGAACTTTGGTGTTCTTGTTAAGGAAGGAGCCCGCCTGTTTTGACAGGTTTATAAACTGGCGACACATCATGATTCTAAATCATAAAATAACTATGACTACTTTCCCATATCAAGAAAACTTATATTTCAAGCTAGTAAATAGGGCTAGCCATGTTATGGTTCAAAGAAAATGTTAATTTCTGCTTAAGACCTTGGTAGAGCTTATATGCACACCTTGTTTCATATTTGTGGAAAGAACTAGATTTTGCCATCTGATACCTCTGACTACAAGTATTGTTACAAGTCCAGCTAGCCATGTGCACAATTATTCCAGGAGTTGTTATAATTAGAAAAAAGTCCATTTTACTCCCCTGAACAAAGTGGATGGTTCACTTTACCCCCTGAACTATATTTTGGCTCCTTCTACACCCCAAACAAAACCAAACCGGACAAAAAAAAACCAGGCTGGTTTGTCTCCATGCGATGCTGATGTGGCACAGTCAAAGGGCGGTTTTGACCGTGGTGGGCCCTACTTGTCAGGTAGGACTGTAATAGAGCCACTGTTCCCCGTTGCGATCTGGATCATAAATCCCCCACTTCCCAGTCTAAATCTCTAACCCTATTCCCCATGGGCGGCGGCAGCGTGAGCTCCAGCACCGTGTCGCCGGACGCCGTGAGCACCGCCGGCGGTGGAGGCGCGGCCCCAGTCGTGGCAGCAGCCCAGGCGAGCCGTAGCTTGCTGGCACGGCAGTTCCCGCAGGAGGTGTGGCGGCGGGGAGAGCCGGAGCTCCGTCGAGAGGCGAGCCATGTCCTGATCTCCCGCACTCCGGCCATGGATGCGCTGGAGCTGCGCTTCGGGCGGTACGTGCTTCTAGCAACTGCGGTCGGAGATGGCGAGCAGACAGTGACGCCGGCCGCCATGCTGGCGACCTTGCAGCAGCATTGCGGGGTGGTGCCGTCCGAGGTGGTCATCGAGGTCGCGTGCCCACCACACGACCTGTGGCTGACGTTCTCGACGGAGGAGAAGTGCTCTGAGGTGCTCCTTTCGTCAATGAAGATCAAGTGTTGCCGGCGTTGGATTCAGTTTTCGCGTTGGTGCAGAATGGTCCGTGCTCAGCCAGGTGCTCTGAAGTACAAGAACAAGTTCGGCTTAGAAGGCCTCCTTAACCAGGCCTGGACAACGACGTCCGTGAAAGATGTTCTCAAGCAGCTGGGTGGCGAGCTGATCGAGATTCTGCCGCCGGCAAGCCGCCGCGAGCTTGAGGTAATGGCGTGGTCCGTGACCCTTCGTTTGTTGGCAAGGTGGTGACAGTGGAGATACTTAAGCCGAAGCTGACAAACAAGCCACCCGAGTCCATGGATGAGTATGAAGCAATGAAATTTGAATTGGGTGACTACGGACCGTCGTCGCCGAGGAAGAAGAACAGCTTACTATATCATGTCATTTGCCACATGAAGGAGGTTGTCGATCGTGGTCCTCTGCTTGCTGAAGGACTTCCTGATGAGTGGCTGCCAGGAGAAGGCGAGCACCTGACTCGCAAGCATATCTTTAAGACCGTGCTGGGCAAGATCGATGGAGCTGACTGTGCTGAAGGAGTTTGAGTTTGTATCCTGTTATTTGGCACTTTGGCACTTGGTTTGTTGTAGTATGTGGCCAGTATGTGTTAAGAATCTGTAGTGTTGTACTGTGTGTTCAGTTCTACTTTGTGCTGGTTGTTGTGGTGAAGCAACTGTACTGCTTGGTGTGTACTGAATTTGTGCCAAAATTGTGCCAAGAAATTGTGCTAAATATTTGTGCGAAATTTCTATTTGTGAACTCTGTTAGAAATGGTTTGTGGCGAAGCAAGCTCAGCCAGGTGCTGGTACTATGCTATTTTGTGAAATGGTACAACTCTGAGCTTCTTTGTTTGTGCCAAAAGAGAACATATTAAACACAAGTTCATGAAACACAAGTTCTGCAGCTTAACAGTAACAAACACAAGTTCATCAAACACAAGTTCATGCAAGTAGCACATCACCAGCAACCTACTAACAATTTGAAGGCTCTAAACAACACAAATTGTCCTGCTTAACCTCTCAGTTCATCGAACATGCTAACCCTGGTAGATCTCCTCCTTCTCTGACTAGAACTAGCACCAGGTGTTGTGTTTTCTTGCTTTGGAGGCCTTCCCCTTCTAGGTTGTGATGTCCCTCCTGCAGCTTGCTGTGAAGACTGGCCTCTCCCTCATGTAGCTTGCTGTGAAGACTGGGCCAACCCTCCTGCAGCTTGCTGTGATGTTTGAGCTGCCTGCTGTGAAGACTGGGCTGTAGCAGTTTCATTTGCTACTCTTTGAGATGTCCTTGGAGGATTTTCCTATAAAACACATAGAAAGTAACAGTTGTTAGGTGTTTCACACTACTGCAATTTCACAAGTACAAAACATATAGAAATGAATAGAAATCAAACACATGTAAAAATCATTACACACTTTTGTTTCTTTTTTCCTCTTCCTATTCTTGTACTTTCCCTTGTTGGGGTTAGTATTGCATTTCCTCATGTTGTGCCCAGGATTTCCACATAAACTACACTTTGATCTTAGTTCCAATCTTTGAGAGTTTGTGTGCATGCTTAGGAGGCTCATCTCCACCTCTTATTGTCTCTGTCCTGGGCCTCCCAGGCATTTGCACATAGCTTGGAACTAATGGTCTAGGCCTGTCAGATATTGGCCAGCTAGGCATGCCCTCCATTGGCATCATGACATGTTCATATGTCCTGTTGTAAGCTTCAATTCTGTAGCAAGGTGCAATAAGTGAATCAATGTCATCAGGGCCACACTGTGAAGCTGCTAGAGCATGAACACATGGAATTCCTGATAATTGCCAGTATCTACAAGAACATGTTCCTGCTTGCAAGTCTACTTTGAATCCATGTTGTCCTAAGTTCACCTCATATCCATCTTTTCCATTCCATATTGTCTCACACTTCTCAGTAAGTTGTATCAACTTGTTCACCTTTTTGAGGATTTTGGGACAAATTGTTCCATTCCAATTGGCAGGCATAGCTCTATTAACTTGAATCCTTACAGTCACCTTTGCTCTGATTGCTTCAAACATACTGATGATAGGAAGACCTCTATATTCCACTATCCAATTGTTAAAACTTTCACACATATTGTTGTCAACTGAATCACAGAATGATCCTTCTTTGAACCATGCTCTACACCAATGTTCAGGCCCAAACTGCATCATGTCTTTTGCTCCTTCTGGTGTGAGTTGTGCAAGCTTTGCCCTGTTTAAATTGAACTGGACTCTGTTAGAAGACTCTGCACAAGCCCAAAATCTCTTCTGGTATTTCTGGTCCCTATGTTTTTTCTTCCAGTTAGCATAAATGTGCCTAGCACAATTTCCGTGTTCAGCTCTTGGTACAACCTTTGAAATTGCATTGATTAGACCTTTCTGCTGATCTGATATAAACACTCAGCCTTCACCTTGGTTTGAAATCTCCAAGTCTTTATTTAACAATGCCATAAACTAGAACCAGAAGTTCTTATTTTCCACCTCAACTGTTGCCCAAGCAATGGGATACATTTGCCCATTTGCATCTCTTCCAAGAGCACATAGTAGCTCTCCACTTTGAGCCCCCTTGAGGGAGTCCTGGATTAGGGGGTGTCCGGATAGCCGGACTACCATCATCAGCCGAACTATCATCGGTCGGACTATCATCATCGACCGGACTCCAAGACTATGAAGATATAAGATTGAAGACTTCGTCCCGTGTCCGGATGGGACTTTCCTTGGCGTGGAAGGCAAGATTGGCGATACAGATACGTAGATCTCCTACCATTGTAACCGACTCTATGTAACCCTAGCCCTCTCCGGTGTCTATATAAACCGGATGGCTCTAGTCCGTAGGACACAACAACAACAACAACAACAACAACAACAACAACAACCATTACAATCATACCATAGGCTAGCTTCTAGGGTTTAGCCTCCTTGATCTCGTGGTAGATCCACTCTTGTAAACATCCACAATATCAATATCAATCAAGCAGGACGTAGGGTTTTACCTCCATCAAGAGGGCCCGAACCTGGGTAAAACATCGTGTCCCTTGTCTCCTATTACCATCCGCCTAGACGCACAGTTCGGGACCCCCTACCCGAGATCCACCGGTTTTGACACCGACATTGGTGCTTTCATTGAGAGTTCCTCTGTGTCGTCACCGATAGGCTTGATGGCCTCTTCAATCGACAACGATGCAGTCCTGGGTGAGACTTTTCTCCCCGAATAGATCTTCGTATTCGGCGGCTTCGCACTACGGGCCAACCCACTTGGCCATCTGGAGCAGATCGAAAGCTACGCCCCTGGCCGTCAGGTCAGGTTTGGAAGCCTAAACTTCACGGCCGATATCCGCGGGGACTTGATCTTTGATGGATCTGAGCCACAGCCGAGCGTGCCGCGCTGTCACGATGGGCACGACCTAACTCTGCTGCCGGACAGCACCTTGGAGGCCGCACATGAATCCGCTCCGACCCATAGTCCGGAGCCGATCGCTCAGATTGAGGACGGATGGCTGGACACCGCCTCGGGAGCTGCAACTTCTATGATGATGGAGCCGAATACTTACCTTGTCCCGCATAAAGCTCATGACTCCAAGGTGCCGGACTCTCTACCGGACTCCGAACCTCCTGCGCCCCTGCCAGTCGAATCCGACTGGGCGCCGATCATGGAATTCACCGTTGCGGACATCTTTCAGCACTCACCCTTTGGCGATATCTTAAATTCGCTGAAACATCTCTCGCTATCCGGAGAGCCCTGGCCGAACTACGGCCAGGATGGTTGGGACGCGGACGACAAAGAAATTCAGAGCCCACCCACCACCCACTTCATAGCCACCGTCGACGATCTAACCGACGTACTCGACTATGACTCCGAAGACATCGATAGTATGGACGACGATGCCGGAGACTATCAAGAACCAGTGCCTACAGGACACTGGAAGACCACCTCGTCATACAACATATATATGGTGGACACCCCAAGAGATGGGGACGGCGAAGAAGCAACGAAGGCCGATTCCTTAAAGAAACAGCCCAAGCGCCGACATCAGCGGCGCCGCTCTAAATCCCGCCACAGCAAGAATAGAGATTCCAGCACAGGAGATAATAACACCCCAGAAAGTGCCGAAGACAACCCCCTCCAGCACGATCCAGCGCAGGAGGAGGCAGACGCAAGCCCTCACGAGAGGGCGGCAGACGAAGAGGATGATAATTACTTACCTCCCTCCGGAGACGAGGCAAGCCTCGATGACGACGAATTCGTCGTGCCAGAGGATCCCGTTGAACAAGAGTGTTTCAGACGCAGGCTAATGGCCACGGCAAACAGCCTAAAGAAAAAGCAGCAACAGCTTCAAGCTGATCAAGACCTACTGGCCGACAGATGGACCGAGGTCCTCGCGGCCGAAGAGTATGAACTCGAACGCCCCTCCAAAAGTTACCCAAAACGCAAGTTGCTCCCCCGACTAGAGGAGGAAGCGTACAAACCTGCATCACCAGCGCACAATACGGCAGACCGACCACCTTGTGGCCGCGACAGAGAGGCGTGCAAGCCCTCCACCAAAACCGTACCCCGGCATCGCTCAAAAAGCATGAAGCCACGGGGGAACGCGCCGGACTTGCGGGATATATTGGAGGACAAGGCAAGACAATCCAGATCTATCTATGGATCATGTGGGCGCCCCAAGACCCACGATGAATACCGTCGCGCCGGATACAACTACACCGGCCGGGCCGAACACAGCAGACAACGCTCTCTCGAGCTACGTCGCGATATTGCTCAATACAGAGGCGCCGCACACCAACTATGCTTCACTGACGAAGTAATGGATCATCAAATCCCTGAAGGGTTTAAACCCGTTAATATCGAATCCTACGATGGCACAACAGACCCCGCGGTTTGGATTGAGGATTATCTCCTCCATATACATATGGCCCGCGGCGACGATCTTCACGCCATCAAATATCTTCCGCTCAAGCTTAAAGGACCAGCTCGGCATTGGCTTAACAGCCTGCCCGCAGAGTCAATTGGATGCTGGGAAGACCTGGAAGCCGCATTCCTCGACAACTTCCAGGGCAGGTATGTGCGACCACCGGACGCAGATGACCTAAGCCACATAATCCAGCAGCCAGACGAATCGGCCAGGCAATTCTGGACACGGTTCTTAACAAAGAAAAATCAAATCGTCGACTGTCCGGATGCAGAGGCCTCGCTGCCTTCAAACATAACATCCGCGACGAGTGGCTGGCCCGGCACCTAGGACAGGAAAAGCCGAAATCCATGGCAGCCCTCACATCACTCATGACCCGCTTCTGTGCGGGAGAGAATAGCTGGCTCGCTCGCAGCAACAACCTCAGCAAAAACGCTGGCAGTCCGGATACCAAGGACCATAATGGCAGGTCGCGTCAAAACAAAAACAAACGCCGCATTAACGGCGACAGCAATGAGGATACGGCAGTCAACACCGGATTCCGAGGCTCCAAGCCTGGTCAACGGAAGAAGCCATTCAAAAGAACCACTCCGGGCCCATCCCACTTGGACCGAATACTCGACCGCTCCTGTCAAATACATGGAACCCCCGAAAAGCCAGCTAACCACACCAACAGAGATTGTTGGGTATTCAAGCAGGCAGGCAAATTAATCACCGAAAACAATGACAAGGGGCTACACAGCGATGACGAGGAAGAGACCCGGCCGCCGAACAACAGAGGACAAAAGGGATTCCCCCCTCAAGTTCGGACGGTAAACATGATATACGCAACGCATATCCCCAAGAGGGAGCGGAAGCGTGCACTAAGGGACGTATACGCGATGGAGCCAGTCGCCCCAAAATTCAACCCATGGTCCTCTTGCCCGATCACTTTCGATCGAAGAGACCATCCGACCAGTATCCGCCATGGCAGATTCGCCGCATTGGTTTTAGACCCAATCGTCGATGGATTTCACCTCACAAGAGTCCTGATGGACGGCGGCAGTAGCCTGAACCTGCTTTATCAGGATACAGTGCGAAAGATGGGCATAGACCCTTCAAGGATTAAACCTACAAAGACAACCTTCAAAGGCGTCATACCAGGTGTCGAGGCCAGTTATACAGGCTCAGTCACACTGGAAGTGGTCTTCGGATCCCCGGATAATTTCCAAAGCGAGGAGTTAATCTTCGACATAGTCCCGTTCCGCAGTGGCTATCACGCTCTGCTCGGACGAACCGCGTTCGCAAAATTCAACGCGGCGCCACATTATGCATACCTTAAGCTCAAGATGCCAGGCCCTCATGGAGTCATCACGGTCAATGGAAACACGGAACGCTCCCTCCGAACGGAGGAACATACAGCGGCTCTCGCGGCAGAAGTACAGAGCAGCCTTTTAAGGCAATTTTCGAGTCCGGCCGTTAAACGACCGGACACGGCCAAACGCGCCCGGAGCAACATCAACCAAGACCACCTGGCATGTTCCGAGCACGCGTAGCAATGCGGCCTCAACCCCAGCCCTCGCACAATTGTAAGACAAACTCTCTGCGTACATAAATACGCCCTGGAGATACCATGGGCATAGGGGGAGAGGCACAACCACAACAGACCCAGAGTGCGGTTCGACCACACCAGGGGCTCCCAAGTGTGTCGCTCTTTTTATCTTTTATTTCTCTCTTTTTTATACAGAACTCTGTCCGGCGGCGAACCTGCGAACTCATGATGCAACAGCCAGGGAGGGACAAAGGCCGCGACGAACACTCAGGTGGTCTCCATTACGAGCATTAAATTTGTTAAATGCACCATTCCGCGGCCTACCCCTGGAGGGAGACGCCTTTAATTCGTCCAATCCCTTGCTTTCCGCACTATTTGTATCATTCCGCACTTATAGTAGCTCTTCTCGAATAAATGCAGCATTTACGACATGTTGCATCCGTACATTTTGGTACGGCCAAATACACCAGGGGCTTATGTTCCCCGCATTATGGTGTGATAAAGTCCGAACACTTTCACAAGTGCGGCACCCCGAACTTATAGCATTATATGAATCGGCTCCGAATCATGTCTTGGGTCAATAGTTGGGTTTGCCCGGCTCCCATGTTTGGCACCTTACGTTCCGTTCTATCGGCTAAGGTAGCACTGGGAGAACCACTGCGATTGCGCCCCGGTTGAGCCGGGTTAACGCTTCAGTGGAGAAAGCTAAAACTGACTGTCATGATAAGGCGAGAGACTGGTCGCTGTTTGAGAGGTCCTTTCGGGTCCTTAAAGACCTACGCCGCTTCGAGCGAAGTTCCAAATAATGTCCGACGAAGGCGTGGATAGCGCCCCGAATTCGGTCTTCCGAATACTAGGGGCTTCGCCGAAATTTAAAATTATAGAATTCTATGGCTAAGTGAGAGTGTTCAAGCACTATAAGTCCGGTTGCCTTGTTCGTTGTGTTGAGCGCCTCCCTAGATGGACCTTTGCGCGGGCAAGGGCCCGACGAGCACCTTCAATACAGGCAGAGCGCTTGATAACCTCCACCCAGGGGCACGCATCCACCAACCGTCGCACAAGGCCGAAGTAGCTCCCAGGCATGGCCTCTCCAGGCCACAGCCGGACTATGAGGCCCTTCATGGCCTGCTCGGCCACCTTGTGGAGCTCGACCAGCTGCTTCAGCTGGTCGCTAGGGGGCACCGGATGGCCGGCCTCAGCATACTGAGACCAGAAGACCTTCTCCGTTGAGCTCCCCTCCTCGGCTCGGTAGAATGCGGTGGCATCAGACACGCTGCGAGGCAGATCTGCAAACGCCCCTGGAGATCTCCGAATTCGGGTAAGTAACACGTAATTTACATTCACATGCTTGCTTTGCATGAAAAATGCCTTGCCTGCCGCTATCTTCCTCACCAACTCAATCTCCTGAAGGGACTTATGGGCATCGGCCTTGGCAGTCTTGGCACTTTCGAGAGCCGAGGCAAGCTCGGACTCTCGAGTCTTTGAGTCACGCTCCAAACTCTCATGCTTTTCCATGAGAGCCTGGAGCTCTTGCTGAACCACCGCCACCCGCGCCTCCTGCTTTTCTCGCTCTGCCCGTTCCGCGGCCGCATTGCGTTCAGCCGCAGACACGGCCTCCTTCAGGGTCGCCACCTTGTTCGTGGCCCCTGCAGTACCCATGTTATCCTTGTTATTTTTTGTTGCAACCTAAATCCTTTTCTGTAAGGTACAAGTTCAAAGTGGTGTTACTCACCTTCTTTGTCCTGGAGCTGCTTCTTGGCGCGGCCGAGCTCTTGCTCGGACCGCTCGAGCTCCTGCTTCAAAGCACCGACCTCCGCAGTCAGTGCGGCAGAGGTCAGCAGCGCAGCCTGCAACCCATATTGACATAATTTTTTAGCAACCCTGCGTATATCTTCTTCTTTTTTCAGATCCTCAGTCTGGCTTTTCTTTCCGAACACCGAACCGAGCATCAGGGGCTACTGTCTATGCAGTATTACATTGCATATTTTTAACTTCTTACCTCAAAGCCTGATAGAAGGCTATTGCAGGCTTCGGTCAGCCCGCTCTTGGCAAGCTGTACCTTCTGAATCACCGCACTCATAATAGTGTGGTGTTCTTCCTCGATGGAAGCGCTCTGCAGCACCTCCAACAAATTGTCCGGTGCCTCCGGTCACTACAAGAAATATGTCAACTTATGACCACCACTATTGATCACTGAAAGGTCACAAATTTCCATTTATGACCTTTTTGTGACCAAAAACAGAAGGTCAAAAGCTGGCCTCGTAAACTGACTATAGAGACCTTTCTTCTGGAATGGTCAAAGACGTTTACGACCAAAATATTCCTACTGTGGCGTTTTGGTCACTAGCAACCTCCCCCAGGCCACGTAGGCATCCAGCGTGGCAAGCTGATGTGGCACAAGATTCAGCCCGGTCCAATTCGGTTTTCTACACGGGCCTAGCCCAACAATTCGTCCCATTTGTTGTTTTTTCCTGTGCTTTTATTAGCTACATGGGTCTGACCCAGTAATTCGGCCCATGTATTTTTTTTAGGCAAGCCCTTTTAATATATGTATTTTATGCTGATTTTGGTTAGCTACATGGGCCTAGCTTACAATTTGGCCTTTTTATTTTCTAGCGCACAACATTTTGCAGTCAATTTATTCTTTATTTCCAGCTTTTTTTCCCAGCTCCAGTTTACAGATGGGTCCCAAATGTCAGATTTTTCACAGCTTATTAATAAGCAATATATATGTATATATCAAACAGACAGAAGAGAGAAAGCATATGAAAATCTTCAAATAACAGCTAAAATAAGTTTATTACAATATGCTAAACTCATTCACATTACACAACCAGTTTCCATACACTCATTCACATCACATCAACCAATTTAACCATCGAATCTTGTATACCCAGCCACTTCCGCTTATGTGTAGACCTACAGGAAGGGCATCTCTCCAGCATCATCTCTCTTCAGCATTCACTACTTCGCACTTGGCTTCACGGCTTCACACTTAGAAAAATTAGGACTGGAGCTCCTGTCAAAGAGCGAACATAAAGGAAAAAAAATAGGCTTGGAGCTCCTGAAAAAGAGTGAACGCATAAAGGAAAACAAGTAAGAAAACTATACAGGAAAACAAGTAGAGTGTATTGAGCATATATATGTTGTCCCTGGAAGGCGATGAAACCAGATTATCATAAGTCACTCTTTAAACATCAAACCAGATTTACAAGTGAGCATGGCTAGAGTTCACAGAAACGATTCAAATCCAAAACTTACGGGTGGCTGGGAGAACAGAGAGGGGACGCATCGCTCTAGCAGAGGGGGGCACCGAGGACTGAGTCGTCGTCAATGCTTCTGGTGCGCTCCAGTCGCCTACATGTTAGGAGTTTTGTGACTCGTGAAGATACATCTATGCACCAAAGCAGCAGTTCATTTACCAAAAGAAAATAACAATTCAAGCATCATGGTACCAACACCAATTTATCGACAGCTCAACACCAAAAAAGTAAGTTAAATTGAAAATGCCATACTCAGACCATTTCATCCTCAGTACACGTAATGTGTTGTGCACTCTACACATAACAAGCAGGCTACTAGAAATTACTACAAGGAGAACACACCTCATATACAGAATTCACACTTGACAATTACAATAGGCACTGCACATATATGGAGAGGTGTTTAAAAATAAAACTCGGGATTTAGGCATGCACTGGGCATGTATGGATACTAATTGCTCAACTACACGAGGGTAGCCAGTTCGCTGTCACATACAGAAAAGCATGATTCAGATCAACACCATAACAGAGATTGCTAAACCTCAACAGTGGCGTACTTATATACAAACAGAGATGATAGCGACACCGTACAACTACTACTTGAAAGATTGGCAGTGAGGCTCACCCATTGGCGAAATAGTCAGATGAGGACACCTCATTGTACTTCATGAGCATGCCTGGGGGCCAAACAGGAATATCAAAGCAATTGCATCCAGATTTTATCTTCTGCAAATCACAATAAACTCCAGTCACATTGTGTAGTATCAAATATAAGCAACAATGCAGCAGCTGAAACCACTACCTTACTAATTTGTAGAAAACCTCATGATGTAATCAAATATTTAGTTAAGGACTGGGTTATTGATTACAAGCTAAGTAAAATGCAAACATACTCATATTGTAGTGATGAATCCCAACTCATTTAAATTAGAGTAGTTCGTCATTAGCTCATTCGCGTTGTAGAAGTAAAAGCATCTAGCACACACATGATGAAATGAAATGAAAAAAAGAATGCTTCAGTTTACTTGAAAAAAAATGTGTGTGACACAGTTCTTTTGGGTTGAGCTGACCCAGCAAAAACAAAATTCAATTCTGAAGCTCACTCACCATGTGCACATGAGGCTTGGCCATGTCAATGTGTGCTCGTGAACATGTGTATGTGAACAGGAACAAGTTAAAAGGGATTCCTTCATATTTTTACCAGGAACAGGATGCGGTAGTGGAGCTTCAAGAAAAATATTTAGGACGTAAATAGCAATACACATAAATGAATGAACAGGGGCATATTCTACAGCAAGATGAACCAACAGAGATATATCTTGTATCCTACAGCAATCAAGTTAGAAATCACATCCATTTTCTAATTAACCAGCACCTAAATATATTACATGCACTACTTCAGGAAATTTATGAATAGGAGATGTATTAATAGCTGATTACGAACTAATGTACTTGTACTTGATCTAGTTGAATAAATGCAGATTAAGTTCCTGGTACAGCCAGCTCCAACTTGTGCTACTAGCTATTGACAGAAAAACACAGAGAGAGAGAGGGGGGAGGAGATCCGGCGACAGTGTGGCTACATCAGGCGACCCCGAGGGAAGATCTGGCGCCCCATGGATTGGTCAACCCTAGGATCTCACGCGCGCCTCCATTGCCGAGGCCGTCCATCTCGCCCGCGAGCTTGATGGTCCAGGCCCCCACAACGACCAAGTCGTGATCCATGCAGAGCTCCACCTCTGCACGGCTGATCCATGCTCCAGTGGAGGCTCGGGCTCCACCCTCGAATCCGGTGGCGCCTATAGAAAGATAGTGTAAGCTCTGCTAACAAGAAAAGAAACTTAGGAAAGTCAAACTAGTACAAATCAAATTCAGAAGAGAGTTTACATTATACCTAGCATAGCAAATGAGGATGGCCAAAGCTGAATAAGTTTTTTTAGGAACTATGGACAGTGGGGGAAAGCCCCCCACTGACTTTAAATTAGCAAGATTGTAGAGTGAAAGCTGAATAAGTTAAGTGGCTCGAATGGTCGGCATCTCTCGGATCTCATAGCTACTGGACATCACGGATGAACTACAACAAACTAGTTATAGCCACAGGCCACATGCACAAAGAATATACTAAAATGGATTGAAGCTAAAACTAATTGACCATTCATCTTCGGTACAATTTTTTATTATGCAGTACAAAGATTATTATGCAGCATCTAAAATTAGCCAACTCTACAAAACAGTGGAGGAAGCATAGGTCTGAACCCAAACAAATTTACATCAACTAATACACTATATTCCTCCCATAAAGAAAACAATAATATTCTAGTAGAGAGTTAAATCAGCACCCGCGGGTTCTTCACCGTCTTCAAGATCCCCAGCACCACCTTCTCCCTGCCAATCAGCACCCGCGGATGGACGAACGATTCTCGGGTCAGATCCCCAACGGAATTCGCCAAAACAGAAGCCAAGAGCAGAAACGACAAAGAGGATCGAAGAACTTACAGGATGGGGACGAGGAGGGCAGGGTGGTGGATGGCGAGGCGGCGCGTGTCGTTGAGGGCCTCGCAGACCAGTCCCTGGAGTCGAGCCCGTGGACAACGCGCGGGGCAACCGTGGCGGATCTGGTCGCACCATGGCGGCCGCCTGATCCGCCTAACCCTCTTCTCTTCCTCTTCTGATGAGGGCAGGGGAGGGGAGGGGACTGGAGAGGGTACGGGATGTGAGGGGATCGGTAGTGTGTGGCGGTGGCGGTGACGTGGGAGGGAGGAGCAAGGGAGGGAGGTCGCCGGTGGTGATGGGGTTAGGGGAGGTCTCCGGTGGGGCTGGGGTTGGGTGTCGGCGGCGGGATTGGAGATGAATCGGGGGTGGGACGACGAGATCGCCGCTGTCGTCACCGTGGAGGCAGACACCCACGAGGACGGCCAGCAGGCTTGGCCTGGACGTGCTTGACCTTGGAGAGGATCTCCCGCGGCCGCCATCACTGATGCTGCTGCTGGATCCGAGCTTCGGGGATTGGGGATCGGGGAAACGAAACCCTAGCTGCAGCGGAGGAGGAAGAAGAGCTGGGAGCGGGAGCGAGGTTCGGGTGCAGCGCGAGGGAAGGAGGGCGCCGCCGGTGACAGAAAGGAATGAGGGCGCCGCCGGTGACAGCGCGAGGGAAGGAGGGTGCGGCGCGAGGGGTGAGGGAGAGGCTGGTCTGGATCGGGGACAGAGAGAGGGAGGCGGCGGGCGGAAGGAAGGGAGGAGAGATAGGGTTTGGTGAGGTGGTTTTTTTTCCTTTCTTTGCATGGACGGATGGATGGACGTCGGATTGCTAGCAATGGATGGTAGGATGTCTACCATCTCATCGATCCGTGCCACAAACGGTTCCACCAATCACAATGTAGTACACACTTTGACGATTTTATAACCATCTAAATTGGTCGTAATCGATTAAATAATATGCTAAATCATGTCACCTATTTTATAACATCATAGAATTAGAAAAAAAATAAGAACAATAGCATCGTGTTAAAAGTGAGACTTGTTTTTCAGAAAAATAACAAACCTAGAATAATACAATTATCTTTAAAAATTGATCTCAAAAATGAGTTTTATTTGCAAAAAAAACATTTTCTATCTTTGGAGTGTCGAAAATGGTATATATTTTTTGAAGCACTCACCAATATTTGTTGCAAAATGGCACCACTCTATTTTTCAATAATATTAGATCATATTTTAGGTACAATTGACCAAATGCTTGTGTCTCAATAGTTGTCTATCCACCTCTCGTCAATAATTGAGGAGGTTTTTCAAGTGCCCATTTTCCATTTTTCGAGTGCCCGAAAGGAGGGTTTTTTGTGAAGGAACTACCAAATAATTGTTGCAAAATTGGACCAAATCATTTTTCTAAAATACTAGGCCATATTTAATGCACAATTGACCAAATGGTTGGGTGTAAAAAGTTTTGATCCACCTCTGGTGAAAAAGACAAATTTCCACCGATTCAGCTAGAAGCGGGTCAAATTTGAACTGTAGCTGCCTCGTAGTTTGCTCTTTATTTTTTTCCAAAAATCATTTCTAGGTACATAAGTATCTTTTTAATCAGAGAAACACCAACAAAATTCCAAGATTCAACCACTAGCTAGAAACGGTCATTCCCGCCGTTTTGACCGCATTTTGAAACGGGCATAAAAAATTCAAAAAAAATCGAAAAAATAGGAAACCTTCGCATTGTGTCATCATATGTGGCCAAGTTCCTAGGAAAAATAACAAACTTGTAATACGGCAATTATTTTTAAAAAGTGTTCTCAGAAACGAGCTATCATGTGTGGAGATCAATGGCTTTCAAGCCAAATGATCAATCTTATGGCCACATCCATGGCATAGTTTGTTTAAATGATCTCATATTGTGCACAAGGGTGCATATTGGAATGGCAAACAATGTTGCCTAAGGAAGTTTTCATTTTCGTTGGACGAAAAAACCATTTTCCATTTTTTGAGTGCCCGAAAGGAGGTTTTTTTGTGAAGGAACTACCAAATAATTGTTGCAAAATTGGACCAAATCATTTTTCTAAAATACTAGGCCATATTTAATGCACAATTGACCAAATGGTTGGGTGAAAAAAGTTTTGATCCACCTCTGGTGAAAAAGACAAATTTCCGTCGATTCAGTTGGAAGCGGGTCAAATTTGAACTGTAGCTGCCTCGTAGTTTGCTCTTTATTTTTTCCAAAAATCATTTCTAGGTACATAAGTATCTTTTTAATCAGAGAAACACCAACAAAATTCCAAGATTCAACCACTAGCTAGGAACGGTCATTCCCGCCGTTTTGACCGCATTTTGAAACGGGCATAAAAAATTCAAAAAAAACAAAAAATTGGGAAACCTTCGCATTGTGTCATCATATGTGGCCAAGTTCCTAGGAAAAATAACAAACTTGTAATACGGCAATTATTTTAGAAAAGTGTTCTCAGAAACGAGCTATCATGTGTGGAGATCAATGGCTTTCAAGCCAAATGATCAATCTTATGGCCACATCCATGGCATAGTTTGTTCAAATGATCTCATATTGTGCAAAAGGGTGCATATTGGAATGGCAAACAATGTTGCCTAAGGAAGTTTTCATTTTCGTTGGACGAAAAAACCATTTTCCATTTTTCGAGTGCCCGAAAGGAGGTTTTTTGTGAAGGAACTACCAAATAATTGTTGCAAAATTGGACCAAATCATTTTTCTAAAATAGTAGGCCATATTTAATGCACAATTGACCAAATGGTTGGGTGAAAAAAGTTTCGATCCACCTCTGGTGAAAAAGACAAATTTCCGCCGATTCAGGTGGAAGCGGGTCAAATTTGAACTGTACCTGCCTCGTAGTTTGCTCTTTATTTTTTCCAAAAATCATTTCTAGGTACATATGTATCTTTTTAATCAGAGAGACACCAACAAAATTCCAAGATTCAACAACTAGCTAGGAACGGTCATTCCCGCCGTTTTGACCGCATTTTGGAACGGGCATAAAAAATTCAAAAAACATCAAAAAAATTGGGAAACCTTCGCATTGTGTCATCATATGTGGCCAAGTTCCTAGGAAAAATAACAAACTTGTAATACGGCAATTATTTTAGAAAAGTGTTCTCAGAAACGAGCTATCATGTGTGGAGATCAATGGCTTTCAAGCCAAATGATCAATCTTATGGCCACATCCATGGCATAGTTTGTTCAAATGATCTCATATTGTGCACAAGGGTGCATATTGGAATGGCAAACAATGTTGCCTAAGGAAGTTTTCATTTTGGTTGGACGAAAAAACCATTTTCCATTTTTCGAGTGCCCGAAAGGAGGTTTTTTTGTGAAGGAACTACCAAATAATTGTTGCAAAATTGTACCAAATCATTTTTATAAAATACTAGGCCATATTTAATGCACAATTGACCAAATGGTTGGGTGAAAAAAGTTTTGATCCACCTCTGGTGAAAAAGACAAATTTCCGCCGATTCAGTTGGAAGCGGGTCAAATTTGAACTGTACCTACCTCGTAGTTTGCTCTTTATTTTTTCCAAAAATAATTTCTAGGTACATAAGTATCTATTTAATCATAGAAACACCAAAAAAATTCCAAGATTCAACCACTAGCTAGGAACGGTCAAGCCCGCCGTTTTGACCGCATTTTCAAACGGGCATAAAAAATTCAAAAAAAATCAAAAAATTGGGAAACCTTCGCATTTGTGTCATCATATGTGGCCAAGTTTCCAGGAAAAATAATAAACTTGTAATACGGTAATTATTTTAAAAAAGTGTTCTCAGAAATGAGCTATCAAGTGTGAAGATTCATGGCTTTCAAGCCAAATGATCAATCTTATGGCCACATTCATGGCATAGTTTGCTCAAATGATCTCATATTGTGCACAAGGGTGCATATTGGAATAGCAAACAATGTTGCCTAAGGAAGTTTTCATTTTCGTTGGACGAAAAAACCATTTTCCATTTTTCGAGTGCCCGAAAGGAGGTTTTTTTGTGAAGGAACTACCAAATAATTGTTGCAAAATTGGACCAAATCATTTTTATAAAATACTAGTCCATATTTAATGCACAATTGACAAAATGGTCTGGTGTAAAAAAATTTGATCCACCTCTCGTGAAAAAGACAAATTTCTGCCGATTCAGCTGGAAGCGGGTCAAATTTGAACTGCAGCTGCCTCATAGTTTGCTATTTATTTTTTTCAAAAATCATTTCTAGTTACATAAAGACCTATTTAATCATAAATACATGGTTTGGTGGTGATACGTCGAGGTTTGGGCGGTGGCCGAGGGCCCCAACTCTAGAGCGCGTAAACTCGCATGCCCGCCGCGTGGTCACCGCGTGACCGTGGCGTTGCGATGTGTTCTGGGCGGCCTAGGCATGTCTAGTGGGTTGGGCACTCCCCAGGTTGGTGCTAGGAAAAAAATTACAACATAAGATTCTCACGAGGAGACCAATCAATGCTCAAACATGAATTAGCAGCCAAGTGTTTGATTAGCGGTACGGGAAATGTACATGGCTAATGGGCGTGAGTTTTGGCTGAGGATGATCAGTTACTAAGAAGACCGTTTTCACAAATTTTCAGCTCAAAAGGAGGACCCTAGGTGGTACTTGCTTTGCAAACTACCACACTGGACATAACTACGAATGTTGAAGCTCGGCTCAAAATAATGAATGGATTGAGCTGGCATTTGGTGGAGGATGGTTATTTGGGCATAGGAAAGCACTATAGAAAATGGATGCTATTTGGACATGCCAAAGTGGTACTTCCTTCACAAACTGTTGTTCTGAACAGAATAGGAAAATGAATATTTTTGAATTATTTTTGAACTAGGCAAGGAAGGTTTTTACATATTTGACGAAGATATGACCCAAAGAATTTATGAGATTTGTTTGGGAATTTTGGCCATGACAGAAATATAGGTTGCTTCACAACCTAGGGCAAAACTGCCACATGGACATGACACATAGGCAAAACTGATGAGATGGCGCCTAGTCATCGCAACACACCACAATTTACAAGGCTATGACCATCTATATTGGTCGTTAACAACTAGAAATAAGGCAGCGGACTAGCGCTGTTTGCTTTATGACCATTTCGTGTAAGGAAATTACGACCTTTCTGCCAAAAATGGTCGCAGTGGTTTAGGGTTTGGAGCCCCCCGAACAGCTTTTGACCAATTGGTCTGAAATGGTCATAGATCTATGACCAATTCTTCTAGGGTCACTGACAGAAGGTCACAAGTTGACATATTTCTTGTAGTGGGGTTGGACGGAAGCCGCCGGCGTCACGGTCTTGCCCTTCGTGCGAAGGGGCCGCCGGCCGGACTCCGGAACCACTGCGGGTTCTGATATGGAGTCCGGCGCAAAGTCCGGGAGGACGCCTTGTGGCGCCTCCGGAGCCTCCCCCTAATGGGTCCCTTCTTGGGATCCCACCTCGGCGTCCTTGGTGTCGCGAGGGGTGGAGGCGGTCGGGATGGAGTCTACATCCGACGGAGCCAACGACCCGCTCGATGAAGCGGGGAGATCATCATTGGCCGGACTACAGGCAGCATGCGGCATCAGAATGACACTATGTGACACAGAAAAAGAAATTATAAATCATTCAGGAATCCGGATACTTACGATCTCGCCGGAGGCCTGGCCCTTGAAGGCCATTCTTCCTCGCCAACGTTGATGTTGGCGGAGCTGTCTAGGGGAATAGTCCTTCCCCTCTTGGACCCTTCGGCCTCCCCTGTTGGGGAAGCCTTCCTCTTCCTCTCTCCCTCCTCTGGGGGAGAGTCCTCTTTCTCCACCTCAATTTCGGGGAGGAGTCCGCCCCGGAGTCGTCGGACACCTGAAGACGGGAACTCTTTCGAGCACCCGTGGCCTCCTTCTTGGCCTTCTTCTCCGGCACCACGTGCGGTGCCGGAACCAGCAGCCTCGCTAGACGGGCGTCTACTGGGTTTTCTGGCATAGGAGCCGGGCAGATAATCTGCTCCGCCTTCCTCATCTAGTCCTATCAAAGGAAAAGGGGATATTAAAACCCACATAGAGTCAAACTATGAAAAGCAAGTGTCCCGTAAAGGGGTAGAATCACTTACCTCGTCGGCTTGGCGCTGCGAGCGAAATCCGCGATCTTCAGTCGCGGATGCGGGGGCTTCGGCGCCCTTAAACAGCACCCTCCAGGCGCCTTCGTACATCGTGTCGAAGAGCCCGCTCAGCGCCTGGTGCTGTTCCGGATTGAACTCCCACAGATTGAATGCCCGCTCCTGGCATGGGAGAATCCGGCGGACGAGCATGACTTGGACCACGTTAACCAGCCTGAGCTTCTTCACCAGCTTCTGGATACATGCTTGGAGTCCCGTCAGCTCCTCCGAACTACCCCACAGCAAGCCCTTCTCTTTCCAGGAGGTGAGCTGAGTGGGGATACCAGATCTGAACTCGGGGGTTGCCGCCCACGTAGGGTCGCGCGGCTCGGTGATATAGAACCACCCCGATTGCCACCCCTTGATGGATTCCACGAAGGCCCCTTCGAACCAAAGGACGTTGGGCATCTTGCCCAACATGGCGCCTCCGCACTCCGCTTGAGTGCCCTTCACTACCTTCGGCTTGACATTGAAGGTCTTGAGCCACAAGCCGAAGTGGGGCTGGATGCAGAGGAAGGCCTCGCACATGACGATAAACGCCGAGATGTTGAGGATGAAGTTCGGCGCCAGATCATGGAAATCCAGGCCGTAGTAGAACATGAGCCCCCGGACAAAGGGGTGAAGTGGAAAACCCAGTCCGCGGAGGAAGTGGGGAAGAAAAACGACCCTCTCATGGGGCCTGGGGGTGGGGATGAGCTGCCCCTCGTCGGGCAGCCGGTGCGCGATGTCGCCGGACAGGTAGCCGGTGCTGCGCAGTCTTTCGATGTGCTCCTCCGTAACGGAGGAGGTCATCCACTTGCCTCCCGCTCCGGACATAACTGGGGAAGGTTGAGACGAGATGTGCGGGCTTGGGCACTGGAGCTCGAGTGCGCGGAGATGGATAAGCAAAGGAGGAAGAAGGCGTAGGTGAAAAGGTGAATCCTTATCCCTTATATGGGCGGGCGAAGTCTACGCGTCCCCCACCGGCCTGGTAAAACTCGCTTATCCCCCAAGCGTCACCATCGATGGCGCGGTTGGGTTACCCACGTCCGTATTGATGAGAATCCCGGATTAAGGGGGAACACGATCTCTGCTTCGACAAGACGTGCCAAGAAAACCGCTTCGCTAAATGCGCTGAGGTGATAGAGTAAAAAACGATTCAAGTAATGGCTTGGTAGTGGCGTGATGTCATGCCGCAGAAAACGTCATCAGATTGAACTTGTGTATATATTATTCTCTCTACGGTGGAATGTGGAATTTATTTTGCAGAGCCAGACACTATCCTGGTGTTCACAATCTTCTATCATTCGGAGGAGGAACCCGCCTTGCAATGCCAAGCAATATACGCGCCGGACTTATCGTCATTGAAGCCTGGTTCAGGGGCTACTAAGGGAGTCCTGGATTAGGGGGTGTCCGGATAGCCGGACTACCATCATCAGCCGAACTATCATCGGCCGGACTATCATCATCGACCGGACTCCAAGACTATGAAGATACAAGATTGAAGACTTCGTCCCGTGTCCGGATGGGACTTTCCTTGGCGTGGAAGGCAAGCTTGGCGATACGGATACGTAGATCTCCTACCATTGTAACCGACTCTATGTAACCCTAGCCCTCTCCGGTGTCTATATAAACCGGATGGCTCTAGTCCGTAGGACACAACAACAACAACAACAACAACAACAACAACAACAACAACAACAACAACAACAACAACAACAACAACAACAACAACAACAACCATTACAATCATACCATAGGCTAGCTTCTAGGGTTTAGCCTCCTTGATCTCGTGGTAGATCCACTCTTGTAAACATCCACAATATCAATATCAATCAAGAAGGACGTAGGGTTTTACCTCCATCAAGAGGGCCCGAACCTGGGTAAAACATCGTGTCCCTTGTCTCCTGTTACCATCCGCCTAGACGCACAGTTCGGGACCCCCTACCCGAGATCCGCCGGTTTTGACACCGACACCCCTTAAAGAAGCAGCCATCCAAACCCACTACTTTCCTGCACCCTTCTATGAAACCTCTCTTGCAATCCTGAAAGCACACATGCAGTCTCTGGAAAACAGGTGCAGTTTCTTTTGGATTAAGCACAACTGCCACAGTGCTTCCTGGATTGCTCCTCAATATTTCTAGTTGATAATCAAACACCCTGGCATATTCTTCATGCATTGCTTCTCTAACTCTCTTTCTGACTATTGCTTTTACTTTCTTTATCTTGGAAACATGCACATCTGCATGTTGGGGAACGTAGTAATTTCAAAATATTTCCTACGCACACGCAAGATCATGGTGATGCACAGCAACGAGAGGGGAGAGTGTTGTCCACGTACCCTCGTAGACCGAAAGCGGAAGCGTTATAATAACGCGGTTGATGTAGTCGTACGTCTTCACGATCTGACCGATCCAAGTACCGAACGTACGGCACCTCCGAGTTCAGCACACGTTCAGCTCGATGACGATCCCCGGACTCCGATCCAGCAGGGTGTCGGGGATGAGTTCCGTCAGCACGACGGCGTGGTGACGATGATGATGTTCTACCCACGCAGGGCTTCGCCTAAGCATAGCAACGATATGACCGAGGTGGAATATGGTGGAGGGGGGCACCGCACACGGCTAAGGAACGATCACGAAGATCAACTTGTGTGTCATGGGGTGCCCCCTGCCCCCATATATAAAGGAGCAAGGGGGGAGGAGGCGGCCGGCCTAGAAGGGGCGCGCCAGGAGGAGTTCTACTCCCACCGGGAGTAGGACTCCTTCCTTTCCTTGTCCAACTAGGAGAGGGGAAGGAAGGGAAGGAGAAGGAGAAGGAAGGAGAGGGAGGAAAAGGAGGAAAGGGGGGCCGGCCCCCTAGTCCAATTCGGTTTGGGCTAGGGGGCCGCGCGCCCTGCCTCCTCTCTTCCACCACTTGGCCCATGAGGCCCATTGCTTCTTCCTCGTATTCCCGTAACTCCCCGGTACCCCCGAAAATACCCGAATCACTCGGAACCTTTCCGAAGTCCGAATATAGTCGTCCAATATATCGATCTTTACGTCTCGACCATTTCGAGACTCCTCGTCATGTCCCCGATCTCATCCGGGACTTCGAACTCCTTCGGTACATCAAAACTCATAAACTCATAATATAACTGTCATCGAAACCTTAAGCGTGCGGACCCTACGGGTTCGAGGACTATGTAGACATGACCGAGACACGTTTCCGGTCAATAACCAATAGCGGAACCTGGATGCTCATATTGCCTCCTACATATTCTACGAAGATCTTTATCGGTCAAACCGCATAACAACATACGTTGTTCCCTTTGTCATCGGTATGTTACTTGCCCGAGATTCGATCGTCGGTATCTCAATACCTAGTTCAATCTCGTTACCGGCAAGTCTCTTTACTCGTTCTGTAATACATCATCCCGCAACTAACTCATTAGTTGCAATGCTTGCAATGCTTAAGTGATGTGCATTACCGAGTGGGCTCAGAGATACCTCTCCGACAATCGGAGTGACAAATCCTAATCTCGAAATACGCCAACCCAACAAGTACCTTTGGAGACACCTGTAGAGCACCTTTATAATCACCCAGTTACGTTGTGACGTTTGGTAGCACACAAAGTGTTCCTCCGGTAAACGGGAGTTGCATAATCTCATAGTCATAGGAACATGTATAAGTCATGAAGAAAGCAGTAGCAACATACTAAACGATCAAGTGCTAAGCTAACGGAATGGGTCAAGTCAATCACATCATTCTCCTAATGATGTGATCCCGTTAATCAAATGACAACTCATGTCTATGGCTAGGAAACATAACCATCTTTGATCAACGAGCTAGTCAAGTAGAGGCATACTAGTGACACTCTGTTTGTCTATGTATTCACACAAGTATTATGTTTTTGGTTAATATAATTCTAGCATGAATAATAAACATTTATCATGATATAAGGAAATAAATAATAACTTTATTATTGCCTCTAGGGCATATTTCCTTTAGTCTCCCACTTGCACTAGAGTCAATAATCTAGTTCACATCGCCATGTGATTTAACACCAATATTCACATCTGTATGTGATTAATACCCATAGTTCACATAGTCATGTGGTCAACACCCAAAGGGTTTACTAGAGTCAATAATCTAGTTCACATTGCTATGTGATTAACACCCAAAGAGTACTAAGGTATGATCATGTTTTGCTTGTGAGAGAAGTTTAGTCAACGGGTCTGTCACATTCAGGGCCGTATGTATTTTGCAAATATTCTATGTCTACAATGCTCTGCACGGAGCTACTCTAGGTAATTTCTCCCACTTTTAATATGTATCCAGATTGATACTTAGATTCATCTGAATCGGTGTAAAAGCTTGCATCGATGTAACTCTTTACGACGAACTCTTTTATCACCTCCATAATCGAGAAACATCTCCTTAGTCCTCACTAAGGATATTCTTGATCGCTGTCCAGTGATCTACTCTTAGATCAAAATTGTATTCCTTTGCCAAACTCAGAGTAAGGTATACAATAGGTCTGGTACACAGCATAGCATACTTTATAGAACCTATGACTGATGCATAGGGAATGACTTTCATTCTCTTTCTATTTTCTGCCATGGTCGGGATTTGAGTCTTACTCAATTTCATACATTTGCAACACAGGCAAGAACTCTTTCTTTGACTGTTCCATTTTGAACTACTTCAAAATCTTGTCAAGGTATATACTCATTGAAAAATCTTATCAAATGTCTTGATCTATCTCTATAGATCTTGATGCTCAATGTGTAAGTAGCTTTACTGAGGTCTTTCTTTGAAAAACTCCTTTCAAACACTCCTTTATGCTTTTCAGAAAATTCTACATCATTTCCGATCAATAATATGTTATTCACATATACTTATCAGAAATTTTGTAGTGCTCCCACTCACTTTCTTGTAAATACAGGCCTTTCCAAAAGTTTGTATAAAACCATATGCTTTGATCAACTCATCAAAGCGTATATTCCAACTCCGAGATGCTTGCACCAGTCCATTGATGGATTGCTGGAGCTTGCACATTTTGTTAGCACCTTTCGGATCGACAAAACCTTCTGGTTGCATCATATACAACTCTTCTTCCAGAAATCATTCAGGAACACAGTTTTGATATCCATTTGCCAGATTTCATAAAATGTGGCAATTGCTAACATGATTTGGACAGACTTAAGCATCGTTGCGAGTGAGAAAATCTCATCATATTCAACACCTTGAACTTGTCAAAAACCTTTCGCAACAAGTCGAGCTTTGTAGATAGTAACACTACTATCAGCATCTATTTTCCTCTTGAAAATCCATTTATACAATATGGCTTCCTCATAGTTCGTAGGTTCATCATGGTCTAGTAACATGACTTCCAGAACAGGATTACCGTACCACTCTGATGCGGACTGTACTTTGGAAGACCTACAAGGTTTTGTAGTAACTTGATCTGAAGTTTCATGATCATCATCATTAGCTTCCTCACTAATTGGTGTAGGAATTACTGGAACTGATTTCTGTGATGAACTACTTCCTAATTCGGGAGAAGGTACAAATTACCTTATCAAGCTCTACTTTCCTCCCACTCACTTCTTTCGAGAGAAACTCCTTCTCTAGAAAGGATCCATTCTTAGCAACGAATGTTTTGCCTTCGGATCTGTGATAGAAGGTGTACCCAACAGTTTCCTTTGGGTATTCTATGAAGACGCACTTCTCCGATTTGAGTTCGAGCTTATCAGGTTGAAAAACTTGTTTTCATATAAGCATCGCAACTCCAAACTTTAAGAAACGACAGCTTAGGTTTAATGCTAAACCATAGTTCATACGGTGTCGTCTCAACAGATTTAGATGGTGCCCTATTAAACGTGAATGCAGCTGTCTCTAATGCATAAACCCAAAACGATAGTGGTAAACCGATAAGAGACATCATAGATCGCAACACATCTAGTAAAGTACGATTACGACGTTCGGACACACCATTACATTGTGGTGTTCCAGGTGGCGTGAGTTGCGAAACTATTTCACATTGTTTCAAATGAAGACCAAACTCGTAACTCAAATAGTCGAATCCACGATCAGATCGTAGAAACTTTATTTTTCTTGTTACGATGATTTTCCACTTCACTCTGAAATTCTTTGAACTTTTCAAATGTTTCAGACTTATGTTTCATCAAGTAGATATACCCATATCTGCTCAAATTATCTGTGAAGGTCAGAAAATAACGATACACGCCGCGAGCCTTAACACTCATCAGATCGCATACATCGGTATGTATTATTTCCAATAAGTCAGTACCTCGTTCCATTATTCCGGAGAACGGAGTTTTAGTCATCTGGCCCAAAAGGCACGGTTCGCAAGCATCAAATGATTCATAACCAAGTGATTCCGAAAATCCATCTTTATGGAGTTTCTTCATGCGCTTTACACCGATATGACCCAAACGGCAGTGCCACAAATAAGTTGCACTATCATTATTAACTTTGCATCTTTTGGCATCAATATTATGAATATGTGTATCACTACGATCGAGATCCAACAAACTATTTTCATTGGGTGTATGACCATCGAAGGTTTTATTCATGTAAACAGAACAACAATTATTCTTTGACTTTAAATGAATAACTGTATCGCAATAAACATGATCAAATCATATTCATGTTCAATGCAAACGCCAAATAACATTTATTTAGTTTAACACTAATCCCGAAAGTATAGGGAGTGTGCGATGATGATCATATCAATCTTGGAACCACTTCCAATACACATCGTCACTTCACCCTCAACTAGTCTCTGTTTATTCTGTAACTCCTGTTTCGAGTCACTAATTTTTAGCAACCGAACAAGTATCAAATACTCAGGGGATACTATAAACACTAGTAAGGTACACATCAATAACCTGTATATCAAATATACCCTTGTTCACTCTGCCATCCTTCTTATCCACCAAATATTCAGGGTATTTCCGTTTCCAGTGACCATTTCCTTTGCAGTGCAAGCACTCAGTTTCAGGCTTTGGTTCAGCTTTGGGCTTCTTCGTGGGAGTGACAACTTGCTTGTCATTCTACTTGAAGTTCCCCTTTCTTTCCCTTTGCCCTTTTCTTGAAACTAGTGATCTTGTCAACCATCAACACTTGATGCTCTTTCTTGATTTCTACCTTCGTCGATTTCAACATCACGAAGAGCTCGGGAATCGTTTTCGTCATCCCTTGCATACTATAGTTCATCATGAAGTTCTACTAACTTGGTGATGGTGACTAGAGAACTTTGTCAATCACTATCTTATCTGAAAGATTAACTCCCACTTGATTCAAGCGATTGTAGTACCCAGACAATCTGAGCACATGCTCACTAGTTGAGCGATTCTCCTCCATCTTTTAGCCATAGAACTTGTTGGAGACTTCATATCTCTCAACTCGGATATTTGCTTGAAATATTAACTTCAACTCCTGGAACATCTCATATGGTCCATGACGTTCAAAACGTCTTTGAAGTCCCGATTCTAAGTCGTTTAAGCATGGTGCACTAAACTATCAAGTAGTCATCATATTGAGCTAGCTAAACGTTCATAACGTCTGCATCTGCTCCTGCAATAGGTCTGTCACCTAGCGGTGCATTAAGGACATAATTCTTCTGTGCAGCAATGAGGATAAACCTCAGATCACGGATCCAATCCGCATCATTGCTACTAACATCTTTCAACACAATTTTCTCTAGGAACATATAAAAATAAACATATGAAAGCAACAATGCAAGCTATTGATCTACAACATAATTTGCAAAATACTACCAGGACTAAGTTCATGATAAATTTAAGTTTGATTAATCATATTACTTAAGAACTCCCACTTAGACAGACATCTCTCTAGTCATCTAAGTGATCACGTGATCCAAATCAACTAAACCATGTCCGATCATCACGTGAGATGGAGTAGTTTTCAATGGTGAACATCACTATGTTGATCATATCTACTATATGATTCACGTTTGACCTTTCGGTCTCCATGTTCCGAGGCCATATTTGTATATGCTAGGCTCGTCAAGTTTAACCTGAGTATTCCGCGTGTGCAACTGTTTTGCACCCGTTGTATTTGAACGTAGAGCCTATCACACCCGATCATCACGTGGTGTCTCAGCACGAAGAACTTTCGCAATGGTGCATACTCAGGGAGAACACTTCTTGATAATTTAGTGAGAGATCATCTTAAAATGCTACCGTCAATCAAAGCAAGATAAGATGCATAAAGGATAAACATCACATGCAATCAATATAAGTGATATGATATGGCCATCATCATCTTGTGCTTGTGATCTCCATCTCCAAAGCACCGTCGAGATCACCATCTTCACCGGCGCGACACCTTGATCTCCATCGTAGCATCGTTGTCGTTACGCCATCTATTCTTCTACGACTATCGCTACCACTTAGTGATAAAATAAAGCAATTACAGGGCATTTGCATTTCATACAATAAAGCGACAACCATATGGCTCCTGCCAGTTGCCGATAACTTCGGTTACAAAACATGATCATCTCATACAATAAAATATAGCATCACGTCTTGACCATATCACATCACAACATGCCCTGCAAAAACAAGTTAGACGTCCTCTACTTTGTTGTTACAAATTTTACGTGGCTGCTACGGGCTGAGCAAGAACCGTTCTTACCTACGCATCAAAACCACAACGATAGTTCGTCAAGTTAGTGCTGTTTTAACCTTCGCAAGGACCGGGCATAGCCACACTCGGTTCAACTAAAGTTGGAGAAACAGACACCCGCTAGTCACCTGTGTGCAAAGCACGGCGGTAAAACCAGTCTCGCATAAGCGTACGCGTAATGTCGGTCCGGGCCGCTTCATCCAACAATACCGCTGAACCAAAGAATGACATGCTGGTAAGCAGTATGACTTGTATCACCCACAACTCACTTGTGTTCTACTCGTGCATATAACATCAACGCATAAAACCTAGGCTCGGATACCACTGTTGGGGAACGTAGTAATTTCAAAATATTTCCTACGCACACGCAAGATCATGGTGATGCATAGCAACGAGAGGGGAGAGTGTTGTACACGTACCCTCGTAGACTGAAAGCGGAAGCGTCATAACAACGCGGTTGATGTAGTCGTACGTCTTCACGATCCGACCGATCCAAGTACCGAACGTACGGCACCTTCGAGTTCAGCACACGTTCAGCTCGATGACGATCCCCGGACTCCGATCCAGCAGGGTGTCGGGGATGAGTTCCGTCAGCACGACGGCGTGGTGATGATGATGATGTTCTACCGACGCAGGGCTTCGCCTAAGCACCGCAACGGTATGACCGAGGTGGAATATGGTGGAGGGGGCACCGCACACGGCTAAGGAACAATCGCGAAGATCAACTTGTGTGTCATGGGGTGTCCCCCTGCCCCCGTATATAAAGGAGCAAGGGGGGAGGAGGCGGCCGGCCTAGAAGGAGCGCGCCAGGAGGAGTCCTACTCCCACCGGGAGTAGGACTCCCTCCTTTCCTTGTCCAACTAGGAGAGGAAGGAAGGGAAGGAGAAGGAGAAGGATAAAGAGGGAGGAAAAGGAGGAAAGGGGGGCCGGCCCCCTAGTCCAATTCGGTTTGGGCTAGGGGGGGGGGTGCGCCCTGCCTCCTCTCTTCCACCACTTGGCCCATGAGGCCCATTGCTTCTTCCTCGTATTCCCGTAACTCCCCGGTACCCCCGAAAATACCTGAATCACTCGAAACCTTTCCGAAGTCCGAATATAGTCGTCCAATATATCGATCTTTACGTCTCGACCATTTCGAGACTCCTCGTCATGTCCCCGATTTCATCCGGGACTCCTAACTCCTTCGGTACATCAAAACTCATAAACTCATAATATAACTGTCATCGAAACCTTAAGCGTGCGGACCCTACGGGTTCGAGAACTATGTAGACATGACCGAGACACGTTTCCGGTCAATAACCAATAGCGGAACCTAGATGCTCATATTGGATCCTACATATTCTACGAAGATCTTTATCGGTCAAACCGCATAACAACATATGTTGTTCTCTTTGTCATCGGTGTGTTACTTGCCCGAGATTCGATCGTCGGTATCTCAATACCTAGTTCAATCTCGTTACCGGCAAGTCTCTTTACTCGTTCCGTAATACATCATCCCGCAACTAACTCATTAGTTGCAATGCTTGCAAGGCTTAAGTGATGTGCATTACCGAGTGGGCCCAGAGATACCTCTCCGACAATCGGAGTGACAAATCCTAATCTCGAAATACGCCAACCCAACAAGTACCTTTGGAGACACCTGTAGAGCACCTTTATAATCACCCAGTTACGTTGTGACGTTTGGTAGCACACAAAGTGTTCCTCCGGTAAACGGGAGTTGCATAATCTCATAGTCATAGGAACATGTATAAGTCATGAAGAAAGCAGTAGCAACATACTAAACGATCAAGTGCTAAGCTAACGGAATGGGTCAAGTCAATCACATCATTCTCCTAATGATGTGATCCCGTTAATCAAATGACAACTCATGTCTATGGCTAGGAAACATAACCATCTTTGATCAACGAGCTAGTCAAGTAGAGGCATACTAGTGACACTATGTTTGTCTATGTATTCACACAAGTATTATGTTTCTGGTTAATACAATTCTAGCATGAATAATAAACATTTATCATGATATAAGGAAATAAATAATAACTTTATTATTGCCTCTAGGGCATATTTCCTTCACTGCAAACATCTCTAATCTAACAGTGGCCTTAATAGATTTCACTTTCCATCCTGGATTTGCCTTCATAATTCTCTCATACTTGTCTGCAATTCTAGGTGCAGTAACCAATCTGTTGTCTCTCTTCTATGGGCATGTGTGGTTGTCAACAAGTGTTATGACTTGAAACCAATCATTTGAACTCCTCTTTGCACCATAAATCAACCAAGGACACTTAGGCCAAGAACATTTTGCCCTAATCCTACCAGCCTCATCTTTTACAAAGCAAATGTGCCTCTTCATAGCAAGGCCATACTTCACCAGTGCCCTCTTGAACTGACTTCTTCCCCTAAATGTCATGCCCAAGCTAAATATTGGAATTGCATCCTTGCTATCAAATCTTGGAAATCTTGATTTCATCCTAACTGAATTTCCATGCTCATCCTCATCATAACTGTATTCCTCACTGGAATCCATGTATGGAGTGTCATTTCCTTCATCCATTTCATCAAAAGGAATTAACTGTGGTGTACTTTCTTTCACTTCATTCTCTTCATCAAGTGGCAACTTCATTCTGATCTTTCTGAGCACTTCCTTAGCATGCTTTCTGAGCTCCTCTGCCTCATCATCTTCACCTGAACTGTCTTCATCTTTAGGGCACCAATCAAGATCTTCACAATCATCACTTAGTTCATCTGGTGCAACATCTACTGAAGGAACATTTCCAGTTTCAGGTTGCAACTCTTCTTGTACAGCATACTTGGTCTTTTCAGGCTCATCCCCATCCTCCTCTGAACTATGCTCCAGGTCATCCTCAGTAGAGCAATTGTCATTCTCATCTTCCCAATCACTGTCGCTCTTCTCTTCTGTCTTGTCTTCTTCAACTGCAGCATTAGTTTCCTCTTCCTCTTTCTCTCCAATATCAGACACACTGTTCTGTCCATCTTCATCAACATCATCTTCATAATTCACATACACATCCACAACCCCACAATCTATAATACACCTATATCCATGAAGAACACATTTTTATCAGTGTCCAGTCATCTCAGTCCATCTCTAACGTTTTTTCCAGGAAACAACCGGTAAAGCATGTGCTTCTCTGTTAGCTCTTCACCATGGTAGGCCATCTTTATATCTGCTAACTGCTCCCTGACAGTAGCTAACGATATATTGTACCTCTCAACAGATGTGAGCTGTATCTTACCACCAACATATGACAATTGCTTGTTTGACTTCTCAAATTGGCCATTGTAAAAGAAATGGATGCCTGACCAATCTAGATTATCCATTGCTTAACCTGTAGATTAAAACAACATTCAATCTTCAACTACAACCTACATACAGCAGCTAACTAGAGCAGAGCAGGTACACCAAGGGAAGGGGATTGGAGGGATGGGACTTACCTCAATTCGTATGCGCCGTCGGGAAATCAGACAGACCACAGCAGCCGTCGCCGCATCGACAGAGCCATCGACCTAGGGTTTTGAGGACGGGGAGGACAGCGGCCGTGGGAGAAGGAACTGGTCGGGGAAGATTCACGGGTTGCACCGCCGCGCCGCGGCCACCAACAACACTCCGACCACCGTTGCTGGTCGGAGTTCAGCGCTGCCCCAAGGTAGCGATCGACGGTGACATGGGGGGAGAAAAAGAAAGGGATTTTTGATCCAGAACGCAACGGGGAACGGCAGTGTTTAACAGTCCTACCTGACAAGTAGGGCCCACAGCGGTCAAAACCGCCCTTTGACTGTGCCACATCAGCATCGCATGGAGACAAACCAGCCTGGGGTTTTTTTGTCCAGTTTGGTTTTGTTTGGGGTGTCGAAGGAGCCAAAATATAGTTCAGGGGGTAAAGTGAACCACCCACTTTGTTCAGGGGAGTAAAATGGACTTTTTTCTTATAACTATTGTAGTGGGTCAGGACATGAGAAAACTATGCACTCATTTGATTCAGTGAAATTTCATAGGAGTTTTGGGGCCTCCTTGGTTCAAATGAAAAGTGGAGGAAGCATGTATGAATAGAAGATTTTCCTGTGGTGCACTATTCAAGCCTTTGGTTTCTAAGTTGTATGGAGGAAATTTTCCTTTGGCCTCAGTTTCAGAGGGGGGAAACGGGATTTTTTACAATTTATTTGGACTCCATTTTCAAATTCTTATGCACGAAGAACGAGACTGGGATCCATAGTGGCATAATAACATGCCATACCTTTCCATGTGGTTTGACTGTGTTTATTAGGATTCCTGTGTTAACCAAACACTCCAAGTCCACAAAATTACTATGATTTCCAATCTTTTGTTTTACACATGCATTCATATTCAATTATTGTGTTTTTGTTTTCCAGCGCTTCTAGAATCTTGGGGAGCAAAGGAGGCCTTGGAGGATTAGAATCGTTAAGAATTTTTCCTACATTGCTCGTTTGAATCGTATGATTCGATCCCATAGGGTTTTTTCCCGAGGAATTGTTTGTACTACATTCCATAGAAAATCTAGCATTCACTCCAACATCTTTTTACAATTACATTGTTTTGTTGTGGCATCAAATATTGTCTAGTTCAAATTTATGTGGCTTGATAATCCTTTAGGATTCAAGTATTGAAGTAGGCATGCCACTCCAATCCTATTTTTTTCATGTTCCTGCGTTCTTATGTGGTCTACATACCTGCCAATGTTCCTTGATGAGCCGTAAGAGTAAGAATAGACCAGCTAAATACAATCGGCGACATTAATTGTTTTCTAAGTTGTCATGAGAGCAAGGTGTGGAATGTGATTGCAATTACATGTGGATGCCTTGATTAAGAGATGGTATAGGCGTACAGCCTCCTCCCCTCCAGCACACAAGATGTTGTGAGAGGCACCTAACTGAACAATGAACAACGTGGTCCATCGGACGTCCAACACAGACGGATTCCCATCATGTACCGAAAGGGAATGGGAGTACAAATCTATGTCCCACGCCTAATCCTTTCGTGAATTCCCTCGTGCAAACTTGCGTTCCCCTTCCCTGAACGTTAGCAAACATGCTGCTAGTACCGGGGGTCCCCCCCCCCCACACACACACACAGCCTCCATCAAGCAGGTACGATGGCGTGAGCAAATTTCCAGCCCCCGATGATGTCGTGGGTGGTCGCTGCTGCCACTTGCCCTTTCACCGGGCCTGCCGCAACACCGCCACACGCCATGGAGCAAGAGAAGGGAGAAAGAAATCACATGGGGACTCGGATTTCAGAAATGTCATCCGAGTCGAAGACACTTTCAGGGGGTTTAGGAACCGGGAACATCTCCCATTTGGGGAATGTATATGCTAGTGCACCTGCTGCCATAGTGCATTGTAAAATATTTTAAAAATCTGGAGAAAAAATCTCGCACATTGACCCAACATCAATACATGTTGTCACAAAATTCCATATCAAAAATTGAAATATTGCTCAAATATAAAAATGAAAAAGTTGACATCAATGTGATAATGGGCCAAATCTAAAAAGCCCAACGTATGTTATCTACTATCACTATCGAATTTGTTTTTCAAATTTTGGTTTAAAATTTTGTGACAAAATACTTTGATGGTGTGTGAATGTGTTACAAAATTTCAGAATTTTTCAAATATTCTTAAATGTGGGATATTGCCAAAGTTGCTATTAGAGCCTAAGTTTGATGTTTTGGGGGGAACACTGCCTCTTTCAAAAGTCGCTTTAGATGTACTCCCTCCATTTTTAGCTTTGTCTTAAATCAAACATTATAAATTCCGACCAAGTTTATAAAAAAAATATTGACATCTATTATAACAAATAAAAATCATTACATTCATCACTGAATATATTTCACATCATATATACAAAATTCCATATCAAAATTTGAAATATTGCTCAAATATAAAAATGACAAATTTGACATCAATGTGATAATGTGCCAAATCTAAAGCCCAGCATATGTTATCTACTATGCAGTGTCGAATTTGTCATTTTTGTTTTCCGAGCTATGTTTCAAATTTTGGTTCAAAATCCTGTGAGAAAATACTTTGATGGTGTGTGAATGTGTTGCAAAATTTTAGAATTTTTCAAATGTTCTAAAATGTGGGCTATTGCCAAAGTTGCTATTAGAGCCTTAGTTTGATGTTTTGGCAGGAACACTGCCTCTTTCAAAAGTCTTGTACTAGTAGTAGAGATCTATCTGTTTTAGCTGTAGATGTACTCCCTCCGTTTTTAGCTTTGTCTTAAATCGAACATTTTAAATTCCGGCCAAGTTTATAAAAAAATATTAACATCTATAATAACAAATAAATATCATTACATTCATCATTGAACATATTTCACATCATATATACATGTTGTAAAATGTTCATATTGTTTTACAGAAACTTGGTCAGATTTTATAAATTTTGACTCGAGACAAAACTAACAGGCATAGCAAGTAAAAACAGAGGGAGCGCATTAGGGATGTAAACAGGGTCCTATTTAAACCCACTGATAATAATCTAACAGTTCAATAACTGTTTGTTTTTCTGGGAAAGCGGAACACGATGCAGCATGTAGGAAAGCGCCGTTAATTAATTTATCAGGTCCTGGTAACAACTTTGCTTACGGAAACATACAACAGATGATAATTACTAACTGATTATTAACTAAACACCAGCTCATTTCCATTATCACTGTCCCTTTCACATGGAGAACACATATGCATCCTCTGGTTGCACCACTAAACCACCTACTACCACATAACAAAGGCTATTAAAGGAAGTGTTCCTCTTTACAGTAAGCAAACAAATGCCCAACATACAGCAAGAAAATATTCCTAACCCACACAGCACTCCCTTCTTCTCATGGCAGTAAGTCCGCGACGCATGGCGGCGATGATGATGCATGGAGAATGTGTATTGTCGCGTCACAAGTGGCTCGGCCGCCTCTTGCTGGTGTCGGTCCGCTGCCGCTTGGCGGGCTTGGCCCAGTGGATGTCCCCGATGCCGGGCGGCGAGCTCCCCCCGCGGTCCGAGTGCGCGCCCCACCCGGGCATGGACTGCTGGGACGGGTGAGAGTCCCTCTGGAACGGCGTCCTCGCGCCTCTGGGCGACGGCACCGGGCCCAACCGGCCGGTGCTGGTCGGGGAGAGCGGTCCTCGGGGGCCTGAGCTGGAGGGCGACCCGATGCTGGACCGAGCCCGGTCTTGCCTCTTCTTCTTGGCGATGAACAGGTCGCCAGGGTGCAGCGGCAGCCCTGGGCTGTCGAGGCTCTGGTCCCTGCTTCCTGGTCCTGAATGCCTCGAGTCCCTGTCGGGTTTGGCCCGGCTAGGAGCCTCGCCGGCCGACGCGTGATGGCTGCTGTGCTTGCCGCTGCCGGGACCATGCTGCTCCGCTTCAGTGGTGGCGGACCGGCGCTTCAGGCCTGAAGCCAGGTGCTTTGCTGATGGGACAGCCGTGCCGCTTGCACCACCTCCGGGATTCGAAAACGACAGCGAGTCCTTCATCTCTTGGAAGTCAGAGTCTGGGAAGGCGATCTTCATTATGTTGAAGAATAGGTTGTGGAGAATCTCAGCTTCTACCCGGACCTGCATTTCCATGAGCAAATTAAGATTCTATTACACCAAGCACACACATCATGATTAACTGGGCAAAGATTGCAAGATGTATTGTAACTACACGTTTACAGAACTATGACTAGCAAAAGTATGTGGTGACATATCGTTCTATAATCGCCATAATATTAGTTTTCAGTAATAAAAAGACCAACCAGTAGTAGTCCAACTACAACTACTAAGATGAATAATCAGCTAACTTACGAGGCCACGGTGCAAGTACTACTTCAGTTGACCCATATATCTATAAAAAGATGGATACTCAGCTAACTAATAAGACGAATTTGAATTTCCTAAGTTGCCTCTACTTCCGCTTATTCTGACGGTTGTTTGGACGTTGGTCTGAGTAAATTGACAACAATCACAGACAGACCGTTCATATTATCCATTCATGTGTGCAGTTAGTATTATGAATCCATATCATATACTTATTGCAGACACATCATGTATCAAGTTAATGTTAGCTCTTCAGAGATATAAAAGCTGGATATTCTCAACTTAAAGGTGGTCTGATCATGGACAATGTTTCTTGACTCGTGGGGCATGTTTCAGGAACAAAGTAACATAGTGCTCATAAGATTAATACAACATCGGTACAAAAGGCAAAAGGGAGGCCTAGTCTAATGCTATATATTACCTCGTGTCTGTAGCCAAAATGTTGAACCACACTCTTCAACATCTGTTGCATGTCCGCTATGAACTCAGCTACGCTGCCATACTCTAATCCGTCAACTCGCAATTCGATTTTCTGTAGGTCGAGGGTGCTTCCAGCCACACCTTTGGATGAAGAATTTTCATTCCTTCGCCACCAAGAAGCTATGTTGGGTATCTTTTGGTGTCCCTCTTTGCCAATTCTCCTCCAAAGCTTGCTTATTACATTCTTGCACTGCAGTCATCAAAGATGAGATAAATCATAACCCAGCAATCAAAAGCTGATTTCTGGAAGGCCAAACAACACGAGTAAAAGCCAAACAGAAGCGATCACATGTTCCTGATAACTCAACATCATTCTGCTCTGTGATAAACGCCATATGTACAAAACAGAACAGTAGTGCTAATTTCTTATTTGCAGAGATCTCATCCCAATATTAATGAAGATACTGGCAATGAAACACCTCATTTCCAGAGACCATAAACTCCGTTGTTACAACTGTCATGCGAACCAAATGGCGTGTCTGGTTCTCTTGCTAACCCACGCAAATGTTTATCTAGCATTTCCTACCAAGGTGACGTGATCGTAGGCCTCCAAAATCTTGCTTACCGAGCAAACATGGGAAGGACTCAGGAGAGCCCAAATTGGCTCTCACGGGGCAATGTTTGTTTTCATTGCATATTATCATGTTTCTGTCATAAAACATGATTGTGACTGTTTGAAATAAACATGATTGTGACTTCAAAATAAACATGATTGTGACTTTGAAATAAACATAGTGTGGGACATTAAGCAAATGCCATATTCATGTTTTTCCAAAAGAAACGGATCTAACAGCTACCGTTGCTAACCCTGGTGCCCTGATCTAATGTTGGCCCTGGTGAGATCCAAACATGCCCCCATCACCACATTTGCTAAAGATGCAATAAAGTAAAATACAAAAGTTCTCGTGGTTGTCCAGTATGTTTTTACAGAAGAGGCAATGAGTACTTTCAACAGGGAAACCATCTTAGGAATACAAAAAAAAAAAGGTTTTTTGCTAACCTTTCTTTGCATGCTGTCAGACATCTTTGTGCCAGCAGAACTGATGACCTTGTTGCTCCAATTCTGCTTAGAGTGTTCAGCAGATCCCTCGGCAGACCCAGACAAGTGGGTGGACTTCCCTGCCCTAGAAGCAGGAGAGGCCTTTCCAGATGGCATGTTACGCTTCTGCTTCACTATCGGATGAACTGTGTCTTGCTGCCTGGAAGTAGGATCTGCAAGAGCATGGGCATCTTGCTGTGAATCATAATCACCATCTCCTGGGAATAAAAGGCGAGCACCACGTTGGGGGAAGGTACCATCTGCACCAGATCTATCTTCCTGTTTATCGGTGCTAGGTCTTGGACGAGTTCGGAGACTCCTTTTGCGTTTTATTTTTGGCTGCAGGACCTGTTCATCCTCACCATCATCCCGGTCATGGTTCCAGCTTCCTGATTGCTGTAGATCCATATGTGAGTCCCCTGATAATGCAATCTCTCCGTCCTCCAAGTCATCTGACTGTAAATTCATCAGTAAAAAGAATAATTGTACAGTTAACTTCTCATGCAGAAATAGAAAGAGAAAGCAGAGAGAAATAAGTGCCAGGTCTCAAACATACAGTTCTTTTTGAAAAAGTGCCTGGGCGGGAATCTAATGCAGATAGAGACCGCAACTTCTTCAAAGATGAGGAAGGGGCGGGTGGTGGTAATCTCCTGCTTCCAGATGAAGATCCTGTAGAGCCAGCTTCTTCAGACTTGTGACCTTTTCCACTTCCTGTCCCTTGTTGAAGATCGTACCCATCATCGTTGTTAGGCTCTTCTTCCTCCGATTGATCTTTGTTATCATCATCGGGTACTGAATCATCATTTTCCTCTTCCTCTTCAGATTCTCCTGCTTCTTCTTCAGGGTGAGATGGTGTATTCCTCTCTTCATCATCTTCTTCAGACTCCTCATCATCTTCATCTTCATACTCCCTGTAGATAGAGTACTTACCAGACCCCGTGGGTCTCCCCCTTCTTTTCTCGAGTTTGTCACCATTGTCAGGAGCACTGCCAGATGCATTTCTGGCAGGCTTTTTGGTTAAGCTCGCCACAACACAGTCAACATCTGTAGAGCCAACACGGAGCCACTTTGGAACCTGATTATGCTTCATCATATCTCCTGTCCAATCGAATTCTTCATCCATCTGATCAAAGAGCTCGACTTCCTCTTCAGTCCGAGCAATCATGCGATTAACTTCCTGCAGCGAAGGAACATCATGAAGACTTTCTTGATACCTCTCTTCATCATGCAGCAGGGTCTCCAAGGTCATGCGCCTTTCCTCATGGGTCGTTCTTTGATCAAAACGACCAGCATTAATGACTTCATCTGCCATATCAATTTTGTACTGTTGGATATTATTGCGGATGAGACTTTCGATTGAACCCATGTATCTGTCCTTTCCAGCAAGGTCATCCTCCAGATCTCCACTTCCTCCGTTCCTCAATTCATCCTCTTTGTGATAACTTGAGATGTTATCAACAACAGCCTCCATGTAAATAACCTTTACCTCCCTAGTCTGCCCTATACGATGGGCCCTTGCAACAGCTTGTTCTTCATTTTGTGGATTGGGATCGGGGTCATAAATTACAACAGTGTCTGCACTCTGAAGATTCAGACCTCTACCAGCAGCACGGATACTAAGCAAGAATATAAAACACTCAGAACCAGGCCTATTAAAATCAACAATTGCTGATTCACGGTCCTCCAAGCTAGTTGTTCCATCAATTCGCCTGTAAGCAAGTTGCCTCCATTGCAAATAGTCCTCCAGGATGTCAAGAAGTTTTGTCATAGTGCTAAAGAGGAGAACACGGTGACCAGATCTATGAAGCTTGATTAAAATCCTATCAAGATTCCACAACTTCCCACAAGATCTGATAATAAAATCCTTCCCGTAGTAATTCATAAAGGGATATGAGAGCAAAGGATGGTTGCAGACTTTCCTCAGTTCCATGCATTTGTTTTGGAGATTCTTATATGTCTTGGCCTGGTACATTGGATTTCTTTGGATACGTATTTTCTCATCTTCCGGATCGACTCTAATGGTGCCAGTGGATTTGATCCAATCATATATAGCACCTTGAATGGCAGACATTTTGCACCTCAAAACAATAGAGTCCTGCACATTGCATGCCAAGTAAACAAAGCTGTGAGTTTAAAGAACCAAGTTACCAACAAAAAAGCAATTTAACTTCAAAACTTGTACATAGAATGACAAGGGCATAATTATGGTACCTTCCGTGGAAGTGAACCTTCAACATCTTCAACACGCCTACGTAGCATAAAAGGTTCCAAAATTTGATGAAGCCTGTGAATAATAATCACTTTCTTCTCGGTCTCCAACCAATCATCTTCTTCGTTAGGTGTAGGAGCATCCCTCTGAAAAGGCTTTGAGAACCAATCTTGAAATGCCTTGCGGTTGTCAAACACTTCTGGAAGCAACAAGTTTAGAAGGGACCAAAGCTCCTTGAGATCATTCTGAAAAAATTGTAAGAATGTATTAAATAACAATCAATTATAAACAATAACCATCCGGTAAAACAAATACCATGGCATACAAGAGAAAAGGAACTTCCAGAAACTGAGGCTCCGTCAACATATCACAGTGTATGGCTATATGCCTATATCAGCATTAGTTGAATAATCGGTAAACATTTATTGGGCTTGCCTGTAGAGGAGTGCCAGTGAGAAGGAGACGTCGCTGGCAACGATAGCGATCAAGATCACGGGCCAAGACTGACTCTCTGTCCTTCATTCGTTGGGCCTCATCAATTATAATGTACTTCCAGTCAATTCTTGAAAGCTTAGAACGATCAAACATAACGAATTCATATGTTGTCACAAGAACATTAAATTTGACAGCCAAAACCTCCTGCAAGATGAAATCCGAGAAAAAAAGGTTCAGAAGCAAATATTTCAACAAAAGCTAAATCAATAATGAAATTCACATACATTTGCCGCCAAATAAGCTTATCTATGGGAAAAAAACATATTAAACCCTGTTCAGGTATAAACAGGGACATAATATAACAGTACCCATGCACCTGAAGCGTAGCTTCACTGGTATGAAAAACAAAAACCACAATGTGCTACAGAGTTTCATTTACTCAATAAAACCAAGGCATGTGCAATGATGACTCTGTGTCTTGCATATATATGGATGCAGTACAGTTTGGTGAAGAAGTTTGTACGTGCCAGTAACCCATTTCTTGTAGGTCACTTTCCCCATTTATAGTAAAACCAAGCGTACAGAATTAATTTTAGAGCAAACAAAATACTATAATAGAAGTCAAGCCTTGACGCATAAGGTGAAAGCCTGAACCGACGATAGTAATCAGTAAGCAGATCGTTTCTAAATAAGATGATGAATGGTTTATGTTTTCCCGCTGTTAGAATATTGTTCAGCAAACAGCATAGCTAGGACTGTTATGCATGTTAGAAGATGATTGTCTTTGCTTACAACAAAATATATCTAAAAGGCAATATGCATCAGAATCTTTGAGTGCTAAAGCATAATAAGTACAGATGTAGCAACTTACTTGAGAGAACAACTTTTGCCTTTGATCCTTTGCACCAACATAAAAGATGCAAGATGCGGATGGTAACCAATTTAGCAGTTCACTCTGAACCAAGAACAGAAAATTAAGTTAAAACTTATGCTTCTAAGCTAATTTTTGTATCACAAAACTGATACGGGAAAAAAGGCACCTTCCAATTGACCAAGACAGCATTTGGCACTATTATGAGATGTGGTCCATAGTTCCCTTTAAACTCCATCAAGTATGCAATCAATGCCATAACCTGTTTAAGCAAAAAGGTGAACAACCATGAAATGTCAATCCTAGCAGCATGGCATTGAAGGAAGAGTGGAGCAATCCGAAGACATGGTGAAATAACTAAAATCCAGCAGGTGGAACACAGCAAGAAAGGCACACCTGTACAGTCTTGCCAAGACCCATCTCATCAGCCAAAATGCCATTCAATTTGTTATTGTAGAGTGAAAGCATCCACTGAAGGCCCACCTGGACAACCAGCAAAACAAAATTGTAAAAACAAATTGTGACAGACTGACAGGTCACAACAATATTAACATTATTAACATTAGTATTAAAGACAAGTAGTTGAGTTGAAGGGAAATGATACCAGTTGGTAGTCCCTTAAAGTTCCTAATCTCAAAAGTGAGGGCTGCTTTGTTACTTTTTCACTCACAGCATGAGCTAACATGTAGTACCTATAAGAATAAAACAGGTCAAAGTTTGTTCAGTCTAAAAGGTACATTTTGCAGACCTTGTTGATCTGCACAAACTTTATCCCAGATGTGAAACAGAACAATTGTTGGTTCCAAATTAGAGAACAATTGTATGTGAAATTTACTCAGAAGTCAGTAGCATACATAAATTTAATTTATAGTGCTCTCTGAAACAAATATAGTGGGTCAAGAGAACATTCCAATAGAACCACATTCTCATTAGTTAATTACTTACTTGTTAACAGATGCATTTTCCTCCCTTGGTGCATTCATCTCCGAGAATGTGTTTCTTATCATAACCTCCTGGCCAGCACATTGTGCAGCAGCCTTCACTTCTTCTTCAGAAAGACCCTGTTAAACATCAGCAAACTCATTATTTACAAGAATAGTCACTGGGGACCTAAATAAAGAGTAAAGACTGCAGCCTGTGGTGGATGTGCGGTGCATTGGAGTACAATTATACCCGACTTCTTTGCTAATGCAATATACTCCAGTATAGTTACACACAAAGAATACAGATTATTGGCCTTTGCCCCTTCAATAATAATCGATGAAAGGTAAATAAAGGGCGCATGCTAAATTTGTTTTGCTTTGGAAGTTGAACAGCACTGCAGTTAGTTCCAGTTTTCTGGTCATTAAACTTTTTTTTTAATTAGCAAGAAACAATGGTTGAGTCTGAAATCGTTGACTCATCCAGTACAGTTTTGTAATCTGTCTTCTGGTTACTCGGCGAGCAATCTAGTAGCCCGATGGCCAATGGGCACTTGGGCAGCCATGGGAGAAGAGAGTTGAAGAAAATTAAGCACCTTCTGTTTGGCGGGAATTTCCCAGAGTACATAGTTAATGAGCATGTGCCACCACCAACCACTTTTATACAAATGGTTTTAAACAGTTGAAATAGATGTGATACTGTCTATAGAATCCGACAACCTAAGAAACCAAAGGTGGCAAAAAAAGCTAATTTCATTTTCAAAAGAAAAGAATGTCATAATACCTGTGCCCGTGCAGCTGCTGCTGCAGCATTTGCTGCCTCTTCTACTTGTTGCTGATTCTTGGTAGCAGTAATTTTCCCACCGAGTTTATAAAGGTACTCTTCAGTCTGGGATAAGAACGAAGATAGAACATTGTATCTTTGAGCTGCGTCACCAGGAACACTAGTTTGTTGTTCCAATAGTATTTGACGATATCGTTCCACATCATTGTTTTTTAGTGCCTCCATTCTTTTGCTTCGATCATCATCCTTCTTCTTTGAGAATTCCCTCAACATCCTTTCATGGTACTTGGCCACCCCTCTGTTACGAGTTATTCGTGCATCACGAATAGCCCAATGTGCTTCCAAAAGCTTCTTGCGCCATTGGAAAATGGATTTCAGCTGCTTCTCTCTCGAGGCCTTTTGCATCTGCTGAACTTGCCTTATAAGCTCGACGCGTTGACGCTCGCATTGCTTGACAAACTTCCTGTATATCCTATCAGGCATCGCCATTATTTCTTGTTGCACCTCTTCAACTTCATCCCTCATGCGAGCCTGACGCTCTAGGAGTTTCAGCTTTTTTTCTTCAATCTGTAGCCTCAAAACAAGATCTGGCCGGATCCTTTTCCTCTCTAGATTAATTGAAAGCAAGCCGCTAATCTTTTTCAAGTTATCCTCTCGTTTCTTGCCAAGAACCATCATGCCTTCCTGAGCCAACAAATCTTTCATGTCATAACCAAGTGCCAAACTACCGTTGTAATTTGCAGGGGGCATGGAATCATGTTTCCTAGTAAAGGACGGGAAATCAAATAATGGACCATGATATTTTCTGGGAACATCCCTTGGAGATGGTGCGCTACTTGTAGAGGCAGCTCTTTTTGCCTGCTCAGCATCTGCCGAGCCACTATCGGTCGGTACAGATTTTCCCCTTTCACCACTGTAATCACTTCTCCCAGGTGTTCGCTGGGCACCCCTTTCTGGTTCCTGCTCAGATTTAATGGGAGCAGTGTTACTTTGTTCAGGTGCAGAAACTGGTAAAATTCTAAGAGGCTCCTTGGGCGGAACTTCCTTCACTTGCATGGGCCCACTTGCAGAACCAGTTTTCTCTTCCGAAGCAGAAACCTCCGCCTTTGGTAAAGAGGGTCCCTTCAACAATAGAGGTTTTTCAGGAGCTTTATCACCACTCTCCATGGGCCTTCCTTGTTCATCAGCATTGACTGAAGCAGCCCTTTCACGATTGGGTATTACTGGAGGTCCAGAGACCAGCTGTGTCTGCGAGTCCGGCAGTGGCGGAGGAGACATGATTAATTCAAGAACTTCCGGTGGGAGCGTACGGTCACCACGCTGCGATGCAACAAAAGAGAAATAAGAATTGCAGCAGTATGAGATTGATCAGCTTAAGCCAGAGTAAAATTGTACTATACTGGAACTCGTGAGAAAAAAAAATGCATGAGCACAAGACACATCCAAATTTAGCTTTCTTGTACCTTCAGACGCCGAAAAGCTAATATTTGAGCTTTAAGTACATGAAGTTGATGTTTTGTGAAATTCGAATTCGGCCGACCACCTTGAGTTGGGGCCTGTGATCCTCCTGTTTCACCAGGAGTTGCTGTAGGGGCGGTAGCTCGATTAGCCTGCTGCAACTGTCTTGCATACTGCAGCTGCATCGCTTCTGAACTCGCAAGGGTATTCTTTGGATTGGGCTGCTCAGAAATCTTATTCCCGTGTACAGAACTTTGGGTCATATGCATCATTTGCCCGGCGTTGCCCATTGTCATGGGCGGCCTCACAGCCCTCTCATTTGAACTTTGGGCAGAAAACTGCTGCTGCATCTGCAAGTTGCTTGGATTCGCCATCTTTGTCTCTGCTCCAGCAGACACAGAAGAACTAGGCAGGGGAGGCTGCCGGGGCTTCAATGGAGCCTGACCAGGATTATTCCCATTTACTGGGGCATCACTGTTCGCCTGCCTAGGAAGCATTTGCTGATTCTGCTGCTGTTGCTGCTGCTGCTGCTGCTGCTGTTGCTGTTGCTGCTGTGCAGCCATGTTTGTCGTGTTCTGCTTCTGCATGGCAGCCATCCTGGACTGCCAGATAGGTATGATTTGAGAAATGAGACTTGCATTTGCAGGATCAGACAGATCGATTTTCTGCTCCTTTGCCCAGGCATGGATAGCTTGCAACGGGATACCACCCATGCTGGCCATGCCCACTTGACCTTGCATTGGCTGCATCGGCCTCACCATACCAGCTGATGACATCTGCTGCCCAGGGATTCCTTGTGGTGGCACAGGAGGCCTCATGTCAGCGCTCCTTTGCTCGCTACCGGCCCGCTGCCCCTGCTCCGGCTGCTTCTCCGCCTGCTGAAGATGCTCGGATTGCCTCTTAAGCATCTGCGCCTGCGCCTGCGCCTGGGCCTGGGCCTGAGCCTGAGCCTGGGCCTGGGCCTGGGCCTGAAGGGACATGAGCTCCTGCATCTTGGCGGGGTTGGCAGCCGCATCCTGGTCCCTTGTGGACGGTCCTGCCATATTCATCTTGGCCTGCTGCTGCTGCTGCTGCTGCTGCTGGAGTTGCATCCCATGCGACTTCTGCTGCTGCATCAGAAACTGCATGTACGCCTGCTGCTGCTGCATTGTGCTCTGGCTGTACTGCTGGCCCACAACCAGGCCCTGCGGTCCACCGGGCTGGGGCAGGCCCCTCTGGCCCTGGAACGGCCCCATCGGGCCCGAGGACTGGGGGAAGCCGCCCCCTCCACCCATCATACCATGCGGCATGCCGGCCTGGTAGGATTGCTGCTGCTGCTGCTGCTGCATCATCGCCTGCAATAACACAAGGCAACCCGTTCAGAAATCACAAACCCGCAGAAATCAAGGCAAAGGGAGAACTCAAAACCCCCAGTCGGAGAATCGCATCGCCGACATGAAAATTCTGAACATTCTTCAGAAACAAACGCAAATTCAGTTCGATCACCGAGAGGAACAGGAGGGTCAATCCAGATCGGCCCGAGAACAATCCCAAGACTGAACGCGCAACAGTCCCAAACCCAGCAAGAAACCAAGAAGCACAAATTCCAGACGCACGGGACCCCGTCGTCGCCGGAGAAGCCTGGACCGGAGACGCAAGACGCATGGAACTGCAAGCCGAAGCCGCGCTGAACCCCACGAATGGGGGAGCTCGGGCGGATGGGGACAGGACACGCACCCACGGCACGCGCTCGCACTCCACTGGCAGTGGCTCGCTACCGTTGCGGCCGGGCAGGAGAAGCCGGCCCCAATAAAGGCGCCGCTTTTTTTCCTGCCAGATCCCAACGACCGCACGCGCGCAGAGGGCACGTTTCCCCACCAATGGCGGCGTCTACTGCCCGCGGAGACAAACCCACCGCCAGAAAAATAAATTCCAACCCCCTGCCCTGCCGCCGAGGTCGGGGCAGAGAGAGCACCAAGGCCGGCTGCTCACCTGATTCCTGGCGAACCCTAGGTGCTGCGCCTGCTGCTGCTGCTGCTGCTGCGACGGCGCGGGCGGCTGCTCCGGCCGCGGCGACGAGGCCGGCGAGCTGCCGGAGGGCGCCCCGCCGGGCTGCATGACGGGACGGAAGCTCCTAGATCTGGCCGATTCGGGGCTGCCTCATGCGTCCTCGGCGAGATCTGGGTCGTGGGGGGCCGCGCGGGGGGGCGCGGGGTCGGATCGCCGCCGCGGACGGCCGCCGGCGAGGGGCTGCGGGGGGTTCCGGTGGGGCGGTCAAGACCTAACCTTGGCGTCCGGCCGGCGGATTTTTCTCTCCTTTTTTTAATGTGTGGGGGGAGCGTCGGGATATAGAGCGCTGGCTGGGAGTGACGGATGGCAAATTCGGGGAAAGGGGAGGGCTTTTATGTGAAACAACCGTAGGCACGAAATATGCACCAAGGCCCCCCGGGTTTGATGTATTTGCGTTACGGGGCTGGTTCCTCGACAGTGCCGCCCTGCACCGACCGGTGTCTGATATCCGAGATGCGCAAGGACCGGCTTCGACATTTGCTATTTGCGAAATGTTATGTATGGATCTACGCTTGCTTTCTGTGGAATACAGTTAATGTCGGGCAGGAAATTCAATGTGCGCAATTTCCTGCTAAAGTTGAAATTTATTGGCATGTTTACCCCGTGATTAGCTTGTGGTCAAGCAAATGTGGTAAGGCGCCATAGGTGCGCTAACAATGAGGTGGGGTATATGATGCGGGTGTGGCAATTACTTTATTGATAGACAGGTGTGGGCCCCTCAAATAACATCGTGAATAAGGAAATGCGAGGTTTGGGTCTCTTCTCGAGGTTATAGTTTGTCGTTAGACCATTTTAGTGTATGATTGTTGATTGAGAAATTGTTTTGTGTCGGTCATGACGTTGTATATCACGTAATGTTGGATGCCCAATATGCCAGAGCCAGGCTAGGATCTACTCTGGCAGTTGATATCTGCAGCCTTAGTTTGGAATTTGGATTGTTGTGTGTGATTGAGAAATTGTTTTGCATCGGCCATGACGTCGTATATCACATAGTGTTAGATATCCAATATGCCAGAGCCACATAGTGTTAGATATCCAATGTGCCAGAGCCGAGCTAGGATCAACGCTGGCAGCTGCTATCTGCAAACTTAGTTTGGATTTTGGATTGTTGTGTGTGATGTATATATTTTATATTTATGTATGAATAGGTCCTAGGAAAACAACTAGTGTTAAGTAAAAAATTTATGTGTGTAACTTTCATCTTAAAGTTAGGACTTATTGGCATGGTACCTAGGTGGTTAACTTTTGATCAACCAATTTATGATAACGCGCAATATGTGTGCTATCAAGAAGGTGGGAGGATATAGTACGCAAGGATTGACTAACAGACGAATGTAGCCTTCTTGTTGTCAAATATACACCTCTTCTTATGGAAGAGATTATTTTTAGGTTATTAAAATGTGTAATTTTTTTACAAGGCAATTATGCAAAGGCATAACATTGCGCTTAATTAAGCAAGGAAGCAATTATTTATATAGGGATTTACATATCACCATATTGAAGTTGTTCGAGGAGACTCCGCTTGTCTATCCATTGATTCATGGTTATATATTCTCAAAATTGGTATATGTGAACTATTATACAATTTTTTTGATCAATTCCATATTGAAGCCAGGAATCACTCGATGATGTAAATTCCACAATAAACTATTCCCTCCATCCCAAAATAAGTGACTCAACTTTGTACTAAATTTAGAACAAAGTTAGTACAAACTTGAGCCACTTATTTTGGGACGGAGGGAGTACTTGCCATGAATCATAATGAAAAAAATTATTCGATAGTATGTTGTGTATCAATCATTGTTTGTTACCCAAAATGTGATAGGACCAATTTCGACATTGTATTTGCGGCGTTAGTTGAGAATTCATACAACAAAATATGGTTCCCTAATTCTGTGAATATATCCTTGTGGTATACGGTTAATGTTAGGTAGGAAATTTGGGGTGTGCAACTTCCTATAAAAGTTAGGCCTTACTGGGATATTACCCCGGTGCTTAACTTGTGATCAACCAATTGTGGCAAGGCACAATGCGTGTGCGGGAGTATAGAGTGTGGAAATGAATTATTGATAGACAAGTGTAGACCCCTCAAATAATGCAGTGAAATGTGATGTGTGAGTGTCTTCTTAAAGGTTGGAACTTATAGTTATGTCATTTCATTGCATGATTCTCAATTAAAAAATACTCCCTCCGTCCCATGATGTAAGACGTTTTTTAACACTAAAAACGTCTTACATTATGGGACGAAAGGGAGTATATTGCATGTGCCATCGTGTCATGTATCCACCTGTAGTCTGGCAACTGATATGTCAAAGCCAAACTAGGACCAACTCTAACCTTTGTTATCGACAACCTTGGTTTAGAATCTGGACAATGGTGTGTGAGTTCATATTTGTGTAATGGCTTGGATTTTCGACCACGACATGTGCGTTCATATTTGTGTATGAGCAATGTCCTTAAAAAGAAGACAACTAATGTTAGGTAAGAGCTTTAATTTGTGCAGCATTGTCTTAAAGCTAGAAGTCATTGTTGTGCTACTCGGATGGGTAAACTTTTGATCAAGCAATCGTGGCAAGGCACGGCAAGTGTACTGTAAAGGAGGTGGGAGGATTTATATAGTGTGAAAGGAATTATTGAAAGGCCAGCGTGGCCTCCTTGTCGTGAAATGTAATGTTTCAATCTTATTTTACATGATGAGCTTTACTGTTCGGTTGCTGCCGCGTGTTACTCTCGAGTTGTCAACTATTCCCTCCGTCCCATAATGTAAGACGCTTTTTGATACTACACTAATATCAAAAAGCGTCTTACAATGTGGAACGGAGGGTGCGTAGGTGGCTAATCGGGTACGAGTCACAGGAGCGTCATTTGGATTGGAATGCCGAGAGAAATATCAGTGCCGCGCTCAAAACTTTTGGCCGTTTGCATAAATTTGCATAGCATTGCACACAATCCATGGTGCCTTTTTCCGTTTATATATTAGTACCTACTCGCTAGTGTCAAAAACGTTTTTATGTTACGGGCCGGACGGAGTATATATATATTGAAAAACATTAATAGTATGTGCAACGGCGCCCGATCCCCATCGGGCGATCGTGCATGTTTTGGACGCACGCATGTTGTGGCCATACATGCATGCGGTCACGAGCCCAAATGAGGTGCACGGCCGGCGCTACTGGTGGAAGCGCAGGCGTGCGACGCGTGTCTCGTCTCCTCGCCCGGGCAGACGGAGCATGGCGAGACCGACAGAGGGAGCGAGAGACGGCCAATTAATGGCCGCCGGCCGCCGGGTTTCTTGGCCGTTGTCTCTCTGGCCTCGGCAGTCCCACTGGCCACGATCGCGTCGCTGGTCAACGAGTCCGGCAGGGCAGGCGGCAGCAGCGGCAGAAGCAGCTGCTCTTGTGATTGCGGCCGCAGCAGAGTATAGCACGCACGTACTACTGGTACAAATCGTTCGGTTCCCGTGCCAGCTCACCTGTCTGTCAGATTGCCCCGTAAAAAAACTCGTCTTCGTGCTACACCAACGTCTTCGTGCTATTACATCATATTTTTGCCCTCGTTTGTATCGTGTTTGGCATTGTTTGTTCCACGTGATATTTTCCCTATCATCGTTGGAGGGCGTGTGGTCTGTTTCCGGCGGATCTCATGGGAATTGGCCGGTGCTTGTCTTTGATGTATCTTCTCGGATCCGGTCTTTGTTCGTTTTTATTCATGTGTCTTTAGATGAGTGAATTACAGAAAACATCGACATTGAAGGCTAGGTTTGCAGAAATCACAATTCTACAGTTTTGTGCCGAAAACCACTAATTCCGAGGCTAATTTCTTGCAAAAAACACTAGTCGTCGGCTTAGGAGGTTTTGAGCACGATTATGACAGGGAGGTCCCACTGGACAGGGCGACGTGGCAAAGAAAAAAAAACCTAATTACACCCTGATACATTCGTGATTTGCAAAAGGACCCCTGAAAAATAAGCAATCAGGTCCTCCGTGACCTACGTCTCCCACTGGTCCGGTGGTGGACGCCGCTGGCCACTTCCTCTCCGGGCTGCACCATTGAGAGCCGGGGGAAACGTGGCGTGAGGTCGGGATGGACGATGAGCGTGGCCGACGCCACTACTGCTCGCGCCCATGCGTCGGGCATGGCTACTCGCGCCCGTACATGGCCTGCGCAGCGGCTGCTCCATCCGGTGTGCCTCCCCGTCACCTCGCCAGCGCCAATGCAGGTGAGCAGCAAGGGCGGCGGCGGCTTGAGCTCCGGCCGGGGTGAGGCGCCCTCCCTCACCAGTCACCACGCCAACGCGGGCCAAGGAGCGGGGATTGGGAGGCCGGCGCCGACGCCAGGGAGCGAGGGGGAGGTGGAGGAAACGAGCTCCTTGCGGAAGGACTTGGCGCCGACAAGCTTTTGTGCGTGGAGGCGTTGAACTCCGTGGTTGACACGCAGCCACCGCGGAACCTGCGGGGCGGCGGCGGCGCGCAGCGATGGGTCTGCGACGAAGGACTTGGAGGCAGCGACGGGCGGCGAAGGACTTGGAGGCAGCGACGGGTCCGGGTACTCGCCGGTGGACGTCGGAGGCGCGGCTGGACGCTGAGAGCAGACCGGATGTGCATGCTGGGGCCGAGCTCGGCGGCTGGGCAGCAGGAAGACGATGCCAGGTTTTTTTTGTTTACTGCACGAACCTTATCCTCTTCGGTCCTTTTACAGTTTAGTCCATGCTATTTTTTCTATTTGTGATCTGTTATATTGTGCCACGTCGCCCTGTCTAGCGGGACCCTCCTATCATAATCGTGCTCAAAACGTTCTAAGCTGGCGACTAGTGTTTTTTGCAAAAAATTAGCCTCAAAATTAGTGGTTTTTGGCACAAAATTGTAGAATTGTGATCCTTTTGATCTAAGCTTCCCTTCATCGGTGGCGGTTGCCATTCTGACGCGTTGGTCCTATGGGGACTTAGCATGAAGGCTCCAACGAGTGAGGGGCGACGACGTCGGCACGCCTCCGTCTCACTTCAATGCTTGTAGTCATCGATATCTAGTCTACGATTCTGAATGTAATTTTTTTTTTGGTGTTTGTTGTACCGACATGAGTAAGATGAATAGATTGAATGTTTCTCCCAAAAAGGAATCATGTTTACTAAATGAATAAATAATCATGGATGAAAACTGAAATTAAAAACATTGGTGATCATGTCGGGGAGGGGAAGACAACAGTCCACCGCATCCGACAAGGAGAATTCCTTAAGGAGCGTTCGACTAATACTTGCACCTTCAATGCCAGTCTCGAGCATTCATTCGACCTCATCAAGCCTTGAGGCGCTTTATCACTGCAGAGAGCGTTTGTATAAAACTCTCCCGTTTCTCCAAGGCACCATTCTTGAACGGGATTTGCCGTCATCTAGATTAGCCACCACACAAGTCTGATCTTAGACCGAACAACGGTATTGAAAACATGGTATTTTTTTAGTTTTTCAAGTGCACCACGGAGTACAAGCGCAAATAGAATTAAGAGCATAATGATTTTTGTTTGGTAGCAAAAATCTCGCCACTGGTAGATAATCAACACTCACAGGTTTACCAAAGTATATGGAAATAACTGTTGGAAATATGAGCAATTTACCGAGTGATTTTATTAACAGAAATACTAGATAAAGTATGACTAGTGTGGCAGTGATAAAACAAATCATGCGATTTGACAAAGAGAACGTAAACAACATCTTCATATATGAACCGTAACTAAACATATCTTGAGCAGACAGTATAGGAAGTTGCATATATAAAATAAAGTGTAACATATCTAGGGCAAATACTAGAACAAGGAACTGTAGCAGAACCTCTAATAGAAAGGGGACGAACACGTACGGGGCAGCAGCAGCAGAAGCGTTGGACTTGGGGTCGGTGTCCTCGCCAGCCATGTCGTCGAGGAGGTCGTGGACGTCGGGGAAGAAGTCGTCGTCGGGGAAGTAGTCGTCGGAGTCCGGGGCGTCCGTGACGAAGAAATCAGTAGTCGCGCGAAGCGCTCCCCAAAAACATTATCACCCTTCTCCCGCACAGGACTCAAAAAGGTGCGGTTTTGGAGACCTACTGTCCCGACTCGCGGTGCACGCCGCAAGCCGGGATGAGGAAGACAGCAGCAACGCAGAGATTGGAACCTGGTGGCGAGAGGAAGGAGAAGTTTTGGTGCGTCACTCCGAGAGGAGCGATCTCCCTTTTATAGGCGCAAGAGAAGGAGGCGAGAGGGCAGCGACGGAAGGTGAAACGAAGAGACGAAGATGAAGCGAACAGCCAGCAACCGAAGGGCTGCACCGTTCGCATTCAAACTCCACTATCACAAAAACGTTTCAGCTTTTGTACCTTTCGTATACCCATCGTGCGTGGCAAAAATTTAGACATCGGCTCAGCTCATTCCCGCGGCGCGGCGCGGCGCGACGAGGCGGGCGGCGGAGGAGGAGCGCGCGTGGATGTCCCTCTTGTTCTCATGCTCATACATGTGGGGAAAGAACTTCCCTTATAAAGAGATCCAACTCCCTCTAAACTAGCAATGTGGGACTAAACTTTAGTTCCACCTCTTGCCTTGCACGAATGGGTTGCGTGAGCCTCTAGGACTTATTAGGAATTTCTGAAACTGCTATTGGGCTGGCCCATAATAGACAAAATTCCAGCAATCCCCCACCAGATCCCAGAGGCACACAAAATTTGCCTTTGGTTCCAAAACACTGTTTTATATACCGGTACTGCAGTGGAGACTGTTAAGTTGAACTCCCACCTAGAACTCTATGCTACACTAGTAAGCAACTTGAACAGTGGACTGGGCCTTGAACTGCAAGTTTTCTGCAAATCTAGCTTCACATAAAGCCTTGATCGATACGTGGCTACCGTGGGTCTTCCCCGCGGGTGGAGCTTATGCTTCATACTCCGAGACCTTTCATGAGTTTACTAGAGAGAACCCTACTCTCATAGATTGCGACGTTTAACAATCAGACTCATATAGGTGCGTTCTTCAAAAGATGTTCAGCAGGACAACATCTCTGCTTCAAAGAGCCACTTAGAACACATTAAGATATACATCAACCTGCCATGCAGATTAGGAGAGTATTGCATCTTCATGGAGTGGTATTTTTAACAGTAAGGATACTCTCCTCCCGGTTGACCAACAGCTTGTCTTCCACACCTAATTCACGGGATCTCTGATCACAAAGAATAGGTTACCACTGTGAACGACTCATATTGTGGGTCTCATACCCATCTCCCTCGATGCATTATCTATCACATTACGTGATAGACCCTTAGTAAAAGGATCTGCCAGATTTTTAGACGTTTGGATATAATCCAATGCAATAACTCCGAAGTTTCTCATTTCCTGACAGACTTTAACCTTCTCTGAACGTGTCTTGATGACTTCATGTTATCCTTTGAGCTGCTCACTTTCGTGATCACAGTTTGATTGTCACAGTTCATAAGGATACCCGGTACTGGTTTCTCAACTACCGGCAAGTCATTCAAGAGCCGGCGAAGCCAATCTGCTTCGACCGTAGCTGTATCTAGTGCTGTGAGTTCTGCTTCCATTGTTGACCTTGCTAAGATGGTCTGCTTGCAAGACTTCCAAGAAACAGCGCCACCTCCATGAGTGAATACATATCTGCTCGTGGCCTTTATCTCATCAGCATCTGAGATCCAGTTTGAGTCACTATACCCTTCAAGCACCTTTTGGTGCCCAGTGTAGTGAATTCCATAATTCGCAATGCCTTTCAAATATCGCAAAACTCTCTCTAGAGCTTTCCAATGCACATCTCCTGGTTTTGAGACAAACCGGCTCAGTTTGCTAACAGCAAAAGAGATGTCAGGTCTTGTAGCACTGGCTAAGTACATAAGCGAGTCAATAATCTGAGAATATTTCAATTGGTCTCTAGCAATTCTTCGATTCTTTCGAAGCAACACACTAGCATCATATGGTGTTGGAGAGGGCTTGCAGTCACTGTAGCCAAAGCGACTCAAGATCTTTTCCACATAGTGAGATTGAAGCAATGTAATCCCACCATCATCGTCTCTCAACAACTTGATGTTCAGAATGACATCAGCTACTCCTAAATCCTTCATCTCAAAACAGCAAGATAGGAAATCCTTGACCTCCTTAATAACATTCAGATTTGTTCCGAAAATCAGTATGTCATCAACATACAAGCAAAGCATAACTCCCTCGCCCCCACCATGGCGATAGTACACACATTTGTCAGCTTCATTCACAACAAAGCCTGCAGCTGTTAAAGTTCTTTCGAACTTCTCATGCCACTGTTTGGGTGCTTGCTTGAGTCCATACAAAGACTTCAGCAACTTGCACACTTTCCCTTCCTGACCATCTATTACAAACCCATCTGGTTGTTCCATATAAATTTCCTCGTCCAACTCTCCATTTAGGAAAGCAGTCTTAACATCCATTTGATGACCGAGAAGACCATGTGAGGCAGCTAGTGAAAGTAGAAGTTGAATAGTGGTCAGTCGAGCCACGGGTGAGTAAGTATCAAAGAAGTCTTCACCTTCCTTTTGAGTATAACCCTTAGCCACGAGCCGAGCCTTGTACTTTTCAATAGTACCATCAGGCCTAAGCTTCTTCTTGAATACCCATTTGCATCCTATAGGTTTGCACCCATAAGGACGATCAGTTATCTCCCAAGTTTCATTCGCCAAGATGGAATCCATCTCGCTACGAACTGCTTCCTTCCAGTAGTCAGCATCTTCAGATGCATAGGCCTCTGAAATAGAACTGGGAGTGTCATCTATGAGATACACAAGAAAATCATCACCAAAGGACTTTGCACTCCTCTATCTCTTTGCTCCTAGTAGGAGCTTTATTGTTTTCCTCCACATGACTTTCAAAGTGTTCCATCGAAATGACAGGTTCAGTAATTGTAACTGGTTCCTGATTCGATGAACTAGGCATCTCCTGATTAGATGAGGTAGCCATATCCTTCATGGGAAAGATATCTTCAAAGAAAGTTGCATCATTCGACTCCACGATCATACCGACATGCATGTCAGGTACCTCAGATTTTACAACCAAGAATCTATAGCCAATGCTATGAAAAGCATATCCCAGGAAAACACAATCCATAGTCTTTGGTCCCAGCTTCCGCTTCTTTGGAATTGGCACATTGACTTTCGCCAAACAACCCCAGGTTCGTAGATAAGAGAGCTTTAACCTTTTCTTCTCCCATTTCTCGAATGGATTTATCTCTTTGTTCTTTGTGGGAACTCGGTTTAGGACATGACATGCAGTCAATATCGCCTCCCCCACCATACCTTGGAGAGACCCGATGTGTTTAACATGGCGTTAACCAAATCAGTTAGAATACGGTTCTTTCGTTCGACCACCCCATTTTACTGAGGTGAATAGGGAGGCATCCTCTCATGGATTATACCATGTTCCGCACAAAAGGAATCAAATTCATTTGAGAAATACTCTCCACCATGATCGGACCTAAGCCTCTTGATCTTTCGATCAAGTTGGTTTTCCGCTTCAGCTTTATAGATCTTGAAGTAGTTCAAAGCCTCATCCTTAGATTTCAGAAGATACACATGGGCAGTATCTAGTGGAGTCATCAATCAACGTCATAAAATACTTCTTTCCACCTTTTGTCAAAACACCATTCATTTCACATAGATCTGAATGTATGAGCTCTAATGGTGCAAGATTTCTCGTTTCCGCAGTCACATGAGACTTACGAGGTTGCTTAGCTTGCACACACACCTGACACTTATATCCCTTGACAGTGGTGAAACTAGGGATTAAGTTTAACTTCGCTAGTCGCGACATGCAACCAAAGTTAACATGACAGAGACGTGAATGCCACACATTTGATTCACTATTGTTGCAAATATGATTAACAACTTTATTGCAAACGTTTGAAAAAGATAAACGAAACAGGCCTCCTGACTCATAGCCTTTACCAACAAAGGTTCCATACTTGGATGTTACAAATTTATTCGACTCAAACACAAGCTTGTAGCCATCTCTACACAGAAGAGATCTGCTAACAAGATTTTTATTGACGGAGGGGACATAATGCACGTTCTTCAGCCCCACGATCTTCCCCGAAGTAAACTTCAGATCGACCGTGCCAACACCATGAACAGAAGCACTTGAACCGTTGCCCATTAGCACGGTTGAAGTCCCTGCGGTCTGATAAGACAAAAACATGGAAATATCACCGCATACATGCACATTAGCACCCGTATCAATCAACCAATCAGGAGAATGACATACTGAAAGAATAGTGGGAAATATACCATACCCAACATCCTTCATGTCAATTTCTCCGATGACAACATAAGCGGTCTTGCCGCCTTTCCCAGGATGACGCTTGTCATAGCGATTAGGGCAACTTGGAGCCCAATGATCAGGATCTCCACACACATGACAAACACCTTTCTTCTTGTCATTCTTCTTCTTGAAGTTCATGTGTTGTACAACCTTGTTCTTCCCATCAAACTTTGCTTTATCATCAAGATTGCCCTTGTTCTTGAACTTGTGGGACTGGAAGTTTTTCTTCTGTACCATATTGGCACTAGATCCTCCCTCAATACCTCGAGCACGTTTTTTTTAGAAAAGGGGGGGTCCCCGGCCTCTGCATCAGAACGATGCATACGGCCATAAATATAAGTAAAAAGGTTTTACAAAGTCTCAAAGTTTGGAAATGTAAATAGAGGGAAGCTCACACAGAGCCTCAACGCAAACAGAAAAAAGCCACAAAGCCACAACCGGCTGGCAGAATAAAGATAGGAAAACTAATCGCCTATCCTATTACACGACTGCCATCCAAACCGGTTGAAGATATCCCGCGCAACCATCTCCCACCGGACAGACCCAGTAACCAAATGCTCCCTGGCCGCCATTGGAGTGAGTAAGGACCACAAACGGATCAGCGCCGTAGCACGGAATAAAACCTGCAAAAAATGAATAGTTGTTGTTCTGTTAAAAGCCAAATCATTCCTGCAGTTCCAAATTGCCCATAACAACGCACATACTCCAACACGAATGTGTCCAGCGGTATCGGTGTTGGGGAACGTAGTAATTTCAACAATTTCCTACGCACACGCAAGATCATGGTGATGGCATAGCAACGAGAGGGGAGAGTGTTGTCCACGTACCCTCGTAGACCGTAAGCGGAAGCGTTAGAACAATGCGGTTGATGTAGTCGTACGTCTTCACGGCCCGACCGATCAAGCACCGAAACTACGGCACCTCCGAGTTCTAGCACACATTCAGCTCGATGACGTCCCTCGAACTCCGATCTAGCCGAGTGTCGAGGGAGAGTTCCGTCAGCACGACGGCATGATGACGATCTTGATGTACTACCGACGCAGGGCTTCGCCTAAGCACCGCTACGATATTATCGAGGTGGATTATGGTGGAGGGGGGCACCGCACACGGCTAAGAGATCCAAGGGATCAATTGTTGTTGTGCCTAGAGGTGCCCCCCTGCCCCCGTATATAAAGGAGCAAGGGGGGAGGGGGCGGCCGGCCTAGTAGGGGCGCGCCAAGGGGAGTCCTACTCCCACCGGGAGTAGGACTCCCTCCTTTCTTGTTGGAGTAGGAGAAGGGGGAAAGAGGGGGAGAGGAGGAAGGAAAGGGGGCCCGCATCCCTTGTCCAATTCGGACCAGAGGGGGGCTGCGCGCCTCCTTCCTTTCGGCCTCTCTCCTCTATTCCCGTATGGACCAATAAGGCCCATATACTCCCCGGCGAATTCCCGTAACTCTCCGGTACTCTGAAAAATACCCGAATCACTCGGAACCTTTCCTAACTCCGAATATAGTCGTCCAATATATCGATCTTTACGTCTCGACCATTTCGAGACTCCTCGTCATGTCCCCGATCTCATCCGGGACTCCGAACTCCTTCGGTACATCAAAACTCATAAACTCATAATATAACTGTCATCGAAACCTTAAGCGTGCGGACCCTACGGGTTCGAGAACAATGTAGACATGACCTAGAACTATTCTCGGTCAATAACCAATAGCGGAACCTGGATGCTCATATTGGCTCCCACATATTCTACGAAGATCTTTATCGGTCAAACCGCATAACAACATACTTTGTTCCCTTTGTCATCGGTATGTTACCTGCCCGAGATTCGATCGTCGGTATCTAATACCTAGTTCAATCTCGTTACCGGCAAGTCTCTTTACTCGTTACGTAATGCATCATTCCGTAACTAACTCATTAGCTACATTGCTTGCAAGGCTTATAGTGATGTGCATTACCGAGAGGGCCCAGAGATACCTCTCTGACAATCGGAGTGACAAAACCTAATCTCGAAATACGCCAACCCAACATGTACCTTTGGAGACACCTATAGTACTCCTTTATAATCACCCAGTTACGTTGTGACGTTTGGTAGCACCCAAAGTGTTCCTCCGGTAAACGGGAGTTGCATAATCTCATAGTTACAGGAACATGTATAAGTCATGAAGAAAGCAATAGCAACATACTAAACGATCAAGTGCTAGGCTAACGGAATGGGTCAAGTCAATCACATCATTCTCCTAATGACGTGATCCCGTTAATCAAATGACAACACATGTCTATGGTTAGGAAACATAACCATCTTTGATTAACGAGCTAGTCAAGTAGAGGCATACTAGTGACTATATGTTTGTCTATGTATTCACACATGTATCATGTTTCCGGTTAATACAATTCTAGCATGAATAATAAACATTTATCATGAGATAAGGAAATAAATAATAACTTTATTATTGCCTCTAGGGCATATTTCCTTCAATCGGACTCTATCCCAGCAAGCCACGTTCCAAACAACGAACCTACCGAGTCCGGGGGAGTAATGTTAAAGGCAATTTGCACCGTGCGCCACAAGACTCTCGCCAATGGGCACTCGAAGAAGAGGTGCTTAATGGTCTCGTCCCGATCACAGAAGCTACACCTAGTAGAGCTTGTCCAATTGCGCTTAACCAAGTTGTCCTTTGTTAAAATGACTTGTTTATGTACAAACCACATAAACACTTTAATCTTCAAAGGAACTTGAACTTTCCAAACATGTTTGGAACTAGGAATGACGCTAGAGTTAATGACATCAATATACATCGACTTAACCGTAAACACTCCAGACCTAGTAAGTTTCCAACACAATTGATCGGGCTGATGATCTAACTGAACCTCCATCAGTCTAGTCACCAGATGAAGCCAAGCTTCCCACCTATCACCAATAAGCACCCTCCGAAACTGGATATTAAGGGGAACGGACTGCATAATCGTTGCAACCAGCGCGTCACGTCGTTGAACAATACGATATAGGGATGGATACTGTAACGCCAATGGTGTATCACCAAGCCACGTATCCTCCCAGAAACGGGTATTGTTACCATTACCGACGACAAACGTTGTTCTATTAAAGAAGGCGGCCTTAACTCTCATAAGCCCCTTCCAAAACGGCGAGTCCTTTTGTCTCACGGTCACCTGTGACAAAGTCTTGGACTACAGATACTTGTTACGAAGAATCTGTGCCCACGTTGCGTCTGTCTCAACAGATAACTTATACAACCACTTACTGAGAAGGCATCTGTTCTTGACCTCAAGATTCTCAACACCCAGACCCCCTTGGTCCTTTGGTCGACAGATTACATCCCATTTGGCAAGTCTGTACTTTCTCTTAAGATCATCACTCTGCCAAAACAATCTTGATCGGTAAAAGTCCAGCCTTTTCCGAACCCCAACTGGAACTTGGAAGAAAGATAGAAGGAACATCGGCATACTCGTGAGCACCGAATTGATAAGAATCAGCCGGCCTCCATAAGACATGAGTTTGCCCTTCCAACAACTGAGTTTTTTCTCAAACCGATCCTCGATGCACTTCCACTCTTTGTTTGTTAGCTTACGATGGTGAATGGGTATACCTAGGTACGTGAAAGGTAAAGCCCCTAACTCACATCCAAACAATTGCCTATAAGCCTCTTGTTCCTCCTTGGCTCTACCAAAGCAGAACAACTCGCTTTTGTGAAAGTTAATCTTTAATCCGGACAATTGTTCAAATAAGCATAACACTAGCTTCATATTTCTCGCTTTTACCAAGTCATGCTCCATAAAGATGATTGTATCATCAGTGTACTGCAGAATGGAGACACCCCCGTCAACCAGATGAGGCACCAAGCCACCCACCTGACCGGCCTCCTTTGCCCTTCCTATAATAATTGCCAACATGTCCGCCACAATGTTGAACAAAATAGGAGACATCGGATCACCTTGCCTCAGGCCTTTGTGTGTTTGGAAATAATGACCTATATCGTCATTCACTTTAATTCCAACACTCCCTTTTTGCGTGAAGGACTCTACCTGGCGTCGCCAAGCTTCATCGAATCCCTTCATACGCAAGGCCTGTTGAAGGAAGGGCCATTTGACTTTGTCATACGCTTTCTCGAAATCCACTTTGAAAATATCCCCGTCCAGCTTTTTCGTGTGGATCTCATGGAGCGTTTCATGAAGGACCACAACCCCTTCAAGGATGTTCCTGTCCGGCATGAAAGCAGTTTGGGTAGGCTGTACCACAGCGTGCACAATCTTTGTGAGCCTATTAGTCCCAACCTTGGTAAAGATTTTGAAGCTAACATTTAGAAGACAGATGGGCCTGAATTGCTCAATTCTCACAGCCTCTATTTTCTTAGGGAGAAGGGTTATCGTACCAAAATTCAACTGGAAAAGTTGAAGCTGTCCAGAGAAGAGATTATTAAACAGAGGCAACAGATCCCCCTTAATAATATGCCAGCACTTCTTATAAAACTCCACCGGAAGACCATCAGGGCCCAGTGCCTTATTATTTTTCATCTGCGATATGGCCTCGAACACCTCTTTCTCAGAAAAAGGAGCCGCGAGAATATCATTCTCCACCGCTGTGAGTTGAGGGACATCCTCAACCCTGGACTCATCCAAGGACACGCAGTTATCCTCAGGAGGACCAAACAGCTGCTTGTAGTACTCAGTAATATACTGCTTAAGGTTTTCATGACCTACAATTGTTCATTCATCTTGCTCAAGCTGAAAGATCCTCTTCTTTCTATGTTTACCATTAGCGATCATGTGAAAAAATTGAGTGTTCGCATCCCCCTGGACTACTCGCCGGACCTTGGCCCGCAACGCCCACTTCAATTCCTCCTCTCGAAGGAGTTCTTTCAGCCTCATCTCCGCATCAAGCTTGGCATGAAGCTCCATGGCCGGCAGAACCGTGGTTTCAGCTTTCACATCTAGGGCCTGAATAAGGGAAAGGAGCCTTTCCTTTTCGACCTTATAAATCCCGCTAAGATGTTTAGCCCAACCACGCAGGAAGCTTCTCAAATGCCTAATCTTATTCTGCCAGCGCTGGATCGCAGTCTTCCCTCCTGAATCCTTAGCCCACTCTCTGGCTACGAGATCAAAGAAACCTTCTCGCTCAAACCAAGCCAGCTCAAACGAGAAGGAGTTTTTATTACCCAGGGGGTGGCCTCACCAGAGTCCACAAACAACGGCGTGTGATCAGAAATCCCACGGGACAAAGCCTGAACTGTTACTAGAGGACTTCTGTTCCCACTCGACGCTCGCCAACACTCTATCCAACTTCTCATACGTCGGATTTGGCAACGCATTAGCCCAGGTAAATTTCCTACCAGAGAGCTCAATTTCTCTCAGGTCAAGACTTTCAATGATAGTATTAAACATGAATGACCATCGGCCATCAAAGTTATCATTGTTCTTATCCTCACGCCGTCTAATGATATTGAAATCGCCCCCCACCAGGATAGGAAGCTGCTCGGAGCCGCAAATCCTAACGAGATCCGCCAAGAACTCGGGCTTGAGTTCGGGTTGTGCAGCCCCATATACTGCAACCAGAGCCCAATTAAAACCATCCTCCTTCGATCTAACCCGAAACTTGACCGCAAAGTCACCCATAACCACACTTCGAACCTCGAGCGCTTCGCATCGAACGCCGAGCAAGATCCCACCCGATCTCCCTCTTGGTGGCAAGCAACGCCAATCGAAGTCAATCCCGCCCGACAAAGTACTAAGAAACTGAGGTGCAAAATTATCTCTACCGGTCTCCGATAGAGCTATAAAATCTAATCGATGCTCGACCGCCGCCTCAGCAAGAAATCTTCTTTTAGCCAAGTCCTTTAGACCTCTGCTATTCCAAAAGATCCCCTTCATAGTTCATCATGGAATTTTTTAGCCGTATGAATCCTAGCACTCCTATGCACCGCGGACACCGGGTACACCTTCCGTTTCCACTTGCGTTTCGGGTTAACATGGCTTTGTAACTGGTCCTCACAACCCATCGCAGAAGGTCCATGCAAAACCGCCTGAGAAGTTTCCTCCTCCTCCTCCGCCTCCGGAATAGCATGAATAAGGTCCGCACAGAAAGGATCAAGCACCCTGACCCCCAGAGCCTCAACCTCAGAATCACTCATAGGCCTAACCGCCGCAATGTTACGAATCATCTCTAAGGCCCTCTCAGCCTCTAGATCAAGAAGGTCATTAACGGAATTGGAGATTTCAGTGACATTACTACCAAGTGAGACTCCTAATTGATTTGCATTTTCAACAATCTCATCATTAGAAAAATGCATGATGGAACTAGAAATATTAACCGACATACCGGTAGTGGCCTCAACGTCACGAAGCTTGGCCGCCCTCATGGCGCACCGCTGCTGGATGTCGTCCACATCAGACATAGTCTGGAGGCGATCGCTCACCCGTCGCCCCTCACACATCTGGTCATGAATCCCTCCAAACGCAATCACCTCCTCACGAGAGAACCTGGACAGGGTAGGACCACCTACCTCACTCCTCTGGCAAGGCTGAGCAGAAGCCCCGACCACCGGCGATGGGCTCACCCCACAAGGCGGAGCTGGAGGTGAACGGGGGGAAGGGAGTGCATGGGTGAAAGGATCGAGATGGACCTAGAGGGGGGGTGAATAGGTACAATTACAAATTTTAATTACTACTTGACAATTTTTAGGCAATAATGCGGAATATGAAGATGAGCCTAACAATTGCACGTGAGCACAAACTACTAAGCAAGTAACACAAACACGTAAGTAGGCAAGCACAATATAATGTATGCAAGTGTAAAGAGACAAGTAACCACAAGTAGAGAGTTAAGGTTAGGAATAACCGCAACTCCGGGAGACGAGGATGTAAGCCGATGTTCACTCCCTTGGAGGAGAGCTAGTCACCATTAGAGGGATGGATGTTACCACGAAGGCACACCAACGCCACGAAGGCTCACCGTATTCTCCCTTTGAGACAACACCACGGAGGCGTTTCTCAACCACTAGTGGTAGACCTTGGGGTGGTCTCCAAACCCTCACAAACTTTTCCGAGGGTAATCACAAAGGTCGATTCCTCTCCGGATGACTCCTACCGCCTAGGAGTCTCCAACCTCCAAGAGTAACAAGAACGATGGGGAAATGCTCAAAACTTGCTCAAGTCATGAATTCCTTTGGTGCAAAGAAGGGGAAGAAGTGGATCTATCACTTGATTGGAGAACTTCTCTCAAAAAGCTCCTAGAACACTTGGAATCTAGGATTTAGTGTGGATGAATGAGAGAGAAAGTGAGGAGTGTTCTTGTGGGGCTCAAAGTGAATGGTCAACCCTATCTCGTGGAAGGGAAGGGAGTATATATAGGTGGTGGGAAAAAGTGACCATTTGGGGTACAGGATGGCCGGACGTCCGGAGAACGTCGGACGTCCGGAGGCCCAAATGGGTCCGGACGTCCGACAGTCATCGGATGACCGGCCGCTGTGAAAAGTGTGACCCACAATCCAGTGTACAGGATACGGACGTCCGAGCTGGGCCGGACATCTGTAAGAATGCTTCTGATGTGAATGAAAGTGCGTTATGTCGACTAGAGGGGGGGTGAATAGGCGATTTTTATGAATTCTTCACTGAGGAATTTGCCGGTGAGGAAATTCCTTAGCGAAGAACTATTAGCAGCGGAATAAGTACTCAGAAGTAAGCATAACACAATACAAGCATGGTCATCATGATGAAATGAAGACTAGCACAGAGTACAGAAAGCGTAATCACAGGATAACACAAGATGAAGACAAACAGACTGAAGAAATTGAACTGAGGAAACTCTTCAGTCAAAGTCTTCAAACACAGATATGAACAAACACTCAACACAGTAATGAGGAAATGAAAGGGTTGAGGAAATAGAACCAGTTAGGTTGGTGAAGACAATGATTTGGTAGACCAGTTCCAACTGCTGTCTTAGTTGTACGTCTGGTTGGAGCGGCTGAGTATTTAAACTCGAGGACACACAGTCCCGGACACCCAGTCGCTGAGCACGCAGCTCAGGACACCCAGTCCTCACCGTATTCTCCTTGGACTAAGGTCACACAGACCTCGTCCAATCACTCGTGGTAAGTCTTCAGGCGACTTCCAAACCTTCACAGACTTGGTCACTCGGCGATCCACAATTCCTATTGGATGCTCTAGACCTTGACGCCTAACCGTCTGGAAGAAGCACAATCTTCAAAGGTAACAAGCATCGGATCCACGCAGGATCAATTTCTTCAGTGATGCTCAATCACTTTGGGTTTGTAGGGGTTTGGTTTTGGGTTTTCCTCACTCGATGATTTTCGCTCAAAGTCCTCGGAGGATGGGTTGCTCTCAAATGACAAGTGTCAAGTTCTCTCGGAGCAGCCAACCAGCTAGTGGTTGTAGGGGGCGGCTATTTATAGCCTAGGGAGTAGCCCGACATGATAAGACATAAATGCCCCTCAATGATATGACTGTTAGGTGAATAAGATATTTTGGGACAGCTGGCGCGCAGCACAGCAACGGTCGGAATTTTGACTTTCAAATTCCTCAGGGCTATCATGTTCCTCACTGTGTAGGTAATTCGCACTGACGAATTCCTAACTCCTCAGTCAGAACAAATTCATCAGCGACCAGAAGAACTTCATCTCTGTCACTGAAGAAAGTGACTGAACTGTATGAGATTTCCAAAGGCTTCACTTGAAGGGATTGGTAGGTGTAGGATTTTGAGTTGAGCATCACATGGAAATTTTTCCTTAGTATTTCCTCGACCCCCTTTAACAGTACGGTGTTTCCTATGACTCAAGAAAGAGAAAATGAAACTACGAAAACAAAAGTCTTCACGCTTCATGTTCCACAAATGAATACCAAGTCTTCAAGGTCACACCAATTTCTTCACTTTCAAAGTCTTCAGAAAGTCTTCAGAATATCAAAGTCTGCAGTTGAAGAACTTCATTTTTAGGGGTCGACTTTCTCTGTAAATATCAAACTCCTCATAGACTTATAGACCTGTGTATACTCACAAACGCATTAGTCCCTTAACCTATAAGTCTTCAATACACCAAAATCACTAAGGGGCACTAGATGCACTTACAATCTCCCCCTTTTTGGTGATTGATGACAACATAGGTTAAGTTTTCAACGGGGATAAACATATGAGGTGTATACACTAATATTGAGGAATTTGATTACAAGATATAGTAGAACTCCCCCTGAAGATGTGCATAGTGAGGAATTTGCTTTTGAGGCAATGCACATTTGAAGAGTTGAATCATGGAGATCTCCCCCTATATCTTGTAATTCATACACACATTTGATATATAATATGAAGAATTTGAAATGCATGATGAAATATGGTGCCCGATGAGATTCAGCATGCGTGCAATGTCATTAACGAGGAATAAGCATGCAAAGCATAATGCAACAAAAGTATCAGCGCACCATCGGGTTTAAGATTACAACTCGATCCAAATAAAAGTTTCAGAAGAACGAGAGTTGTAACTTAAAAAATGCCCTTAATATAGACCCGTTTGAAGACTAACTCAGATTTCTCCCCCTTTGTCATCAAATGACCAAAAGGATTGAAACTGAGGACTAACGCCCCTAAAGAATTTCAATTCGATGGAGGAGCGCCAGCGTTGTCGGGGTTGTTTGTTGTAGCAGGGCCTGCTGCAGTGTCGTCCAAATCTTCATACTCATCAGTGTCACGCGATGAAGAATAAGAGCTGGCCACCAGTGGAGGAATTTTCACCCTCTTGAATTTCTTCGGAGGAGGTGCAGACCAGTCAAATTCTTCCTTGAGACCCATAGTCTTCAGTTCTTCAGCGCTATAGACATGAGTGAGGACAGCCCAGGTGCGGTTAAAGGTTTCATGAAGGTAGTATTGGTTCTTCTTCACTGCATTGTGTGTTGAGGTCATATTGTGAAGAAGTGCACCAAACTGACGCTTTACCCATTTGTGATTGCGATCAACCTTCTGATGAAGACTGAGGAGTAACTCACGGTCAGTCATCACCCTGGGTGCTGTGGCTTGAGGATTTTGCTTGGCTGAGGTATTTGCGGCAGAGTCATGTGTGGCAGAATCGTCATTGGTAGAGTAAGATGCAGCCTTGCGAAATTGACCATCCAATGAACGGATGCCTTCATCGATCACAGCAGCGGCCTTGCCTTTATCATCAGCTGATGAAACTGTCCGTTTGAGGACTTCAATGGGAGGCAAGTAGCTACCGTGGTTCAGAGTGTCAGCTTTGTAATTCAGTGAAGATCTTGCCCTGATGAATCTCATAATCCAAGGAGCATAGGGCTTCAGCTCGAATGGTGACATAGCAATATTGGCCAGAGTCCTCATGAAGAAATCATGGAAGTTGACGGGAACGCCATGAATGATGTTGAAAAGCATATTCTTCATGATGCCAATGACTTCTTCATCATTTGAGTCGTGGCCTTTGATGGGACTCATTGTCTTCGTCAGAATTCGATAGACAGTCCGAGGCACATAGAGTAATTCCTTGACGAGGAATTTGGTTCGTGGGGCCTGCCTTGGCTTCAAAGGCTTCATCCGCACTTGCATATAGTGATTTGAAAGTTCTGGTTCGTTGTAGATACAACGAGCACCATCAAGTGGAGGACTGAGTGGTAGAGCACGAAGCAATTCAGTTGCTGGTGCCTTGTAGTGAGTATTTTTAGACATCCAGTCTAATACCCATGAGTTCACGTCTTCAGCGTCTCCGGTGATGTGCAGAGTTGCATAGAATTGAAGAATGAGTTCTTCATTCCAGTCACAGATATCAGTGCAGAAATTCAGAAGTCATGCATCGTGAAGAACACTGAGGACTGGCTCAAAGCCGGGCAGAGACTCCATGTCCACATGAGGAATATGTGCATGATCGAAGACTTTGTCTTTGTTCAAGAGCACTAAGGAATAGAAATTGGCTTGACTGGCAGTCCAGAAACACCTCTTCCTTATGCGAGCAGAATCATATGGATTATAATCAGTGAAGAATACGTGCTCGGCAAAGAAATCTTCAGCCTTGAACTTCTATTTGCTTGAGAACGGATTCTTTGGCTTTGGCAGAGGGGTGTCAGTGAGTTGCATCACCACCTCAGGAATCACGAGTTCAGGTTCTTCAGGCTGAGGAATTTCTTGTTCCTCAACAGGTGCAGTCTGAGGATTAGCAGTAGCAGGTTCATCAGCACTAGTGGCTGGAATTTCTTCATGGACAGATGAAGTGGGATGAGTTTCTTCAGAGCCCATTCGAACAGTTGGAGCAGGGGACTGAGGTATCTGTTGGATTGGGGTGAAGAGTGGAGAATTTGGATGCTGACTTTCCCAAAAGTCATCGTTCATCACTGCCATTGTGCTTCCAATATCCACATCTTCTTCAAGTTCCTCAACATCGGCCTCTTCAGCTGTGAGGTGAGGCATAGGCGAGGAAATGATTGGGGTTGAAGGGATTGCTTCCACTTCAATTTCTTCATCAATCTGCTCTGACGAAGCAGCAGAATGATTTTCTTCATCAGATCCGCTTGGGATCTCATAGTCTTCTCCAAAAGGAACAAGGTCCTTTGATGGCATGGAGGAAATCGGAACAGCATCAATTGGATTTTCGAGTGAGCTGGTCATTGGCTTCATTTTCTTCGCAGCCAAAGAGTTTGACGCAGTTGATGCCTTCCTTTTCTTTACTGCAGCTTGCTCTGCAGCCTTGGTCTTCTTCACATCAGAAGCAGATGGAAGAATTGGAGTTGGTGTGGGCGTGGGAGGAGCTGAGGAATCTGGTTCATTTTCTTTAGGCGCAACTGATGCTGTTGCTCCGATCTCTTCAGTTTCTTCAGGCGCACCACTAGTGGATGCCCTGGCAATTTCTTCAGCGGCTGGAATTTCTTCACCAGCCCTGGAACGAGCATGTTCTTCAGCAGGCTGAAAGTCATCAGCGGTGCTGGCATGTTCTTCAGCAGGCTGAGCAGAGTCTGCAGCCTGAAGATTTTCTTGTTGCGATGGGGCTACAACATTTGTGAATTTCTTCGTCAGATTGACGAATCTTACTTTAGCTCCTTGCCAATCAGCATAGTAGGCATCAAAGTCATTGCTGAGGGCTTGAATTTCAGACTGAGCCTGGAGAAGTTCCTCAGGTGTCATTCTGACAACGTTTTTCTTCAGGAGCTTCTCCTTTCTGTATTGAGCTTTCTTGATCTCTCTTGCCTTTTCAAACTTCCATTTCTCTTCAGTGATGAAATGGGTCAACATATGACTTTGTCCAGGGGTCAGATGAAAATCAGGCATTGGGGTGTTTGGATCCTTGTGCCAGAGATCAATATAATCGAGGATTTTTCTCGGATACAACAGAAGTGGCACAGATGTGCCTTTGGCTCTAGCGGCCTTCACCTGTTTGTCTCTGATGATTTCTGCGAGTTCATCATCAGAAGCTTCATCATCAGAAGGCACATGGAATGCGACATGTTTTTTCTTTGGACTTGGCCGAGGACCTCGTCCAGCTGTTGCTTTGGTCTTCAACAGTGTGGGGCCTGATGAGGAAATTGGTGCAGCTGAGGAACTTGCTGAAACACCAGAGGCAATCGAGAAACCAGCATTCCTTTGACATGTAGCCAGATGCACAGGAGCTGAGGACTTTGAAGGAGCTGTTGAGGACTTTGGTGGAGCTGTAGCAGTGTGAGGAATTTGCCGTGAGGGCACTGTTGGTGAAGCACTTGGCTTACGAGCAGGCTTCTTTGGCATGGATTTCCTCGGTTTGACCAAGGCCTCAGTAGCAGTAGTAGTGGCAGAATCCTCATTGAATTTCTTCACTGCCTCCTTGGCTTGTCTTGCCAATTTAGCTTGGCGCTTAGCCCATTCTTCAGGAAAGTCAGCACCACGTTTGATGCTTGTGGGGTCAGCTACTTGGCCAGGTGCCAATGGAGCTCTTGGGCATGGAGGATTGAGGGCGAATTTCCTCATGTACTTTGGAGTCACATATCTGTATTCCCTCCATTCCCTTGCCCATCTCCGTTCAATCCTCTGAATGCACACCTTGCGCTGATTTTTGTTTTCTTTGCCAAATTTTGCTTCATCAGGTGTGCAATAGTCAGCATAAATTTCCTCAGGGATTTCAAACGCAGTCATAACCTCAGGTTTCTTTCCTCCTTTCTGTGGCTTCTTACCGTCTGCCATATTCTTCAGTTGAGGAATTTGAACAATCGAGTTCTCTGAAGAAGTATGCAGTTTTTCTTCGAGGAACGCTGCAAATGAGTTAAGTTGATTAGAACCTAGTGATTCAGCAGCAGACATGAGTACCTGTGAACAGAGTACAAGTGCGAGGAATTCGGAGAGGTCATATGCGTTCTGAGGAGGTTTTTCGAAAAGAACAAGTTTTGAGGAATTTGACCAGATGAACCTTGAGGAATTTCACTAAGCGTTCTTGTCTTAGGTTCCAGAGTTGTATAGATCGAAGATCCACACAATTAGGGAATCTTGAAGAAAATGATTGCTTAGAGAAACAGTTCAAGATCATATGATGTGTGGTGTTCATATGTGTGAAGATTTGAAGAATAAACACCTTTGAAGATTTTCAGGAAAGTTTGAGAATCAAAGTGAGCAATAAAAGTAACTTTTAATTACCCGAAGTGAAGAACACGACGAACTGAGAAGAACAGATGTGAAGTTCGTCAGGTTAGATCTCCCACGCCCACTTGGCAGAGGAAGACAGCTACGGCGGCGGCGGAGTGAAGATTTCCGCGGTCGGCGTGAGTACGATGACGACGAGGTCGAGGCAGCGAAGCTCTTCCTTACCGGCGATGATGGAGTAGCGGTGGCGCTAGGGTTTGAGGAGCTCGAGTGAGAGAGTAGCGATCGAGCGGAGTAAATGAAGTGAGGAAGGGGAGAGGGGTATTTATAGACATGGTGAAAAACTGTTCGCCCGAAGATTTGGGATGAACGTGCCCCTGCCCTTTCTCCTTCACGCGACATGTGTCACCCACGTACTGTGTAGTTGAGATCGTGTACGACCGTGGGTGAATAGAATAATGCATTGTGGGATGCGGAACGGTTTGAGCGGCAAAACTGAAATTTTGGATAAGATTTGTTTTAAAGTTTCGTTCGCAATTCCTTTAGCTGACAAGGACACAGTGAAGATTTTGAACGAGTTTCAAATAGAACGCATATGAAGAATTTGTGAATAGATTGGGTTGAGTATAGCATAGAGGGGGAAGGGTCCGATCACATTCACTTAGCAGAAAAAGCAACTTGAAGAAATAGCTATAAGTGAATGCTGTAGAGGACATAAACGCATATATATATATATATATATAGCCAATGAAGAAAAACGAAGGAAACAATGAAGATTTTGAAAAGTTGAAGAATTTGAAAAACCGAAGAATTTCAAAACTGAGGAAAAACTCAAATTGAAGATTTTCAACTTTTTGTGGTGGCGTGACCCACCGTATAAGAATGATGATTTCAGACACCGCGTACAATTGTCGTAGGGTTCTGAGAATCAAATTCTTCATTAATTTCTTCACACTTAGAGTGTTATTCTTCATTGATTGAAGAAAAACGTTTCTTCATGTGTTGCACATCTAAGTCATCAATTTTGCATAAGTGTTAGGATGTGTGTCCTTTTCAAAGAACATTCGAAGATTCTAAGATATTTAGCTCACACCGCAACTTGCTAAATCTCTTCTCATCCAAGGGCTTAGTGAAGATATCAGCTAGCTGTTCTTCAGTCTTCACGTGCTCGATGGAGATGTCGCCCTTCAACACATGATCACGAAGAAAATGATGACGAATCTGAATGTGCTTTGTCTTCGAGTGCTGAACTGGGTTGTGAGCAATCTTGATGGCACTCTCATTGTCGCAGAGGAGAGGCACATTCTTCACGTTGACGCCATAGTCCTTGAGTGTTTGCTTCATCCAAAGCAGTTTAGTACAGCAAAAGCCAGCAGCAATGTATTCAGCTTCTGCAATGGACAGTGATACGCAGTTCTGTTTCTTCGAGGACCAACAGACCAAAGATCGTCCGAGGAAATGACAAGTGCCAGAAGTTGACTTGCGGTCCACACGATCACCAGCATAGTCAGAGTCAGAATATCCAATGAGATCAAAAGCAGAGCCCTTGGGGTACCATAATCCTAGTGTTGGTGTGTGAGCTAGATATCGAAGAATATGCTTCACAGCCTTATGGTGTGATTCCTTCGGTGCAGCTTGAAATCGGGCACACATGCAAACACTAAGCATTATATCTGGCCTAGATGCACATAAGTACAATAAAGAACCAATCATGGAGCGGTATACCTTGTGATCGAAGTCAATACCATTTTCATCAGTGCATAGATGGCCATTTGTGGGCATAGGAATTTTGATGCCTTTGCAATCTTGCATGCCGAATTTCCTCAGTACATCTTTGAGGTATTTCTCCTGAGATATGAATATGCCATTGCGCTGTTGACGAATTTGAAGACCTAAGAAGAATTTCAACTCTCCCATCATAGACATTTGATATTCTTCACTCATCATATAGGCAAATTCATCACTATAACGTTGGTCAGTACAGCCAAAGATAATATCATCAACATATATTTGGCACACAAACAGTTCACCATCATAAGATTTAGTAAAGAGAGTAGGGTCAAGTGAACCGGGTGTGAAGCCATTCTTCACGAAGAATTCCTTCAATGTATCATACCACGCCCGAGGGGCTTGCTTGAGGCCATAGAGGGCCTTATTAAGTCTGAAGACTTTGTCAGGATTCTTTGGATCTTCAAAACGTGCGGGTTGAGCAACATATACTTCTTCCTCAAGCTTACCATTGAGGAATGCACTTTTCACATCCATTTGATATAAGATGATATCATGATGGTTAGCATAAGCAAGTAATATGCGAATAGCCTCAAGTCTAGCAACAGGTGCAAAAGTTTCATCGAAATCAATTCCTTCAACCTGTGTGTAGCCTTGAGCTACCAGTCATGCCTTATTCCTCACCACAAGGCCATTTTCATCTTGCTTGTTGCGGTAGATCCACTTTGTGCCAATGATATTATGCTTGCAAGGATCTGGACGTTTGACCAGTTCCCAGACATTGTTGAGATCGAACTGATGTAATTCTTCTTGCATAGCCTGAATCCACTCCGGCTCCAAAAATGCTTCATCTACCTTAGTGGGCTCTGTGATAGAGACAAAAGCATAGTGCCCACAAAAGTTAGATAAACGTGAAGCTTTTGAGCGTGTGAGAGGACCTGGTGCTCTAATGTCATCGATGATCTTCTCCACTTGCACTTCTTTTGCAACGCGAGGATGAGCTAGTTGTCGCTAAGGAGTTTGGTCAGCATTTTATTCAGCACCATTTTCCTCAGCATTTTCTTCAGGTGTATCAGCTCGATGTTCTTCATGAACTGGAATGAATTCTTCAGCAAATTTTTCAGTAGGAATGACATCCTCAGTTGCCTTGAACTTGATAGAATCCTCAGGTGCTGGTTCATCTAACACAGAAGGTAGGTGCTCTCTTTGCGAGCCATTAGTTTCATCGAACCGCACATCTACGGTGTCAACAATCTTGTGAAGAACAATGTTGAAGACTCTGTAGGTGTGCGAGTCCTTTCCGTAACCAAGCATAAAACCTTCATGTGCTTTCGGTGCAAATTTAGAATTGTGGTGAGGATCTCTAATCCAACATTTAGCACCGAAGACTTTGAAATAACTCACATTGGGTTTCTTGTCAGTGAGGAGTTCATAGGCCGTCTTCTTGAAGAATTTGTGAAGATATACTCTGTTGATGATGTGGCACGCAGTATCAATTGCATCAATCCAAAAACGATGAGGCGTTTTGTATTCATCAAGCATAGTGCGAGCCATCTCAACAAGAGTTCTGTTCTTGCGCTCCACGACGCCATTTTGCTGAGGAGTATAGGGAGCAGATAACTCATGAGTAATACCAAGTTCATCAAGATAGTCATCAAGACCGGAATTCTTGAACTCAGTTCCATTGTCACTTCTGATGTGCTTGATCTTCACACCAAAGTTGGTTGAAGCCCTCGAGGAAAAACGTTTGAAGACTTCCTGCACTTCATGTTTGTAAGTAACAATGTGTACCCATGTATATCGAGAGTAATCATCAACAATGACAAAACCATATAGAGATGCATCATTAGTGACTGCTGAGTAATGATTAGGTCTGAAGAGGTCCATGTGAAGCAATTCGAATGGACGAGTAGTGGTCATGATAGTTTTCGCTGGATGCTTGGCCTTGGTCATTTTTCCAGCTTCACAGGCTCCGCATAAGTGATCCTTGAGGAATTTGACATTCTCAATGCCAATGACATGCTTCTTCTTCGCAAGCGTGTGCAAATTCCTCATGCCTGCGTGACCAAGTCGTCGATGCCATAGCCAGCCTTCTGAAGCTTTTGCAAGTAGACACACGGCTGGTTGTGGTCCTGTAGAGAAATCAACAATATACAAATCTCCTCTCCTAAAGCCTTCGAAGACTTTGGAATTGTCAGCTTCCATAATCACAACACAGCGATACTTGCCAAAGACAACAACCATATCAAGATCACAAAGCATTGAGACTGACATGAGGTTGTATCCTAAGGACTCAACAAGCATGACTTTGTCCATGTGTTTATCCTTAGAGATCGCAACCTTACCAAGACCCAATACCTGACTTTTGCCTTTGCCAGCAAAGATGATGTGCTTTAGATGTGACGGTGATAAGGGAGCATCCATCAAAAGATTCTTGTCACCAGTCATGTGATTTGTACATCCACTATCGAGGACCCATTCAGTGGTTTTGGGTTGATCATCCTGCAGATGAATTAGTGTAACTTACAATCTCATATGCTTCATCAATGAAGAATATGATATCAAGTTCATCAGATGAATTTCATCAAGCAGTAAACAGATATAGCAGTAGGAGGACGTGTGAAAGTTTATTTCATCATGATTCGCCTGCGTCCTTTCAGGCAATTTTGTCAGGTCCCCAGCAAATTCTTCAGACATTAAGGCACATCTGGAGACCTGACCCTGCAGAAGAGATTAGCTCTTTTTCTTCACCACCCACATCTGAAGGGGTGGCAAAGAGTTCATCACTCTGCGAGCACCATACGAGAATGGTGGCATAGAAGCCAAACCATTTCATTTCACATAAGAGGGGTTAGGGTAAGCATATGAATAAGCAGAGAAATTCTTCGAGGACTTATGAACATAATGGTTTGAAGAATAATGCACATATTCATAGCCCTTAGCTCTACCCTGCGAAACAGAGTTGTTAGCACGATGATAATCATATGAGGACTTTGATCCATTTGAGGAATTTGATCCATATGAAGAATTTGATCTGGGGTTCCTGTTCTTCACTGGTGGTGTCATGAGGACATTCACCTGAAGACTTTCAAGGCACTTCTTGGGAACCCAGATTTTCTTCATAGGAGAACCGTTCCTGCAGTTAGTGCCAACATATCTAGCAAATACTTCACCATTCTGATTTTTGAACAGTTTATAGTTGGAGTCAAATGACTCATCAGAAGGATGAGGAGATTCACATGTAAAGCCAGATAAGTTAGATGGATCAACTGGAGGTCCCTTTGCAGCAACCCATGAGGTTTTGGGGTACTGCTCAGGCTTTCAATATGTTCCATCAGCATTAAGTTTCCTCTCAAAGGCGATACCCTCTTTCCTAGGGTTTCTGTTGAGGATCTACTTTTTAAGCACATCACAAAGAGTCGGATGCCCTTTGAGGCTTTTGTACATGCCTGTCATGTAAAATTCCTTCAGCCCTGCATCGTTAGTGATACTAGCAATGTCCTCAGATGAGGAATTAGTGATAGCAGAGGCAGGTGAAGAATTTGTAATAGTTGAAGCATTTGAACATTCAGGTGAAGAATTAGCAGATTCACGTTCAATGCACTTTAAGCATGGAGGAACAAATTCTTCCTGAGAAGCGCTGATTTGTTGAGCTAGTAATGAATCGCGCTCCTTCTGAAGATCTTCATAACTCACTCTTAGCTTCTCAAGATCTTGCTTTCTTTGAAGAAATTCATAAGAAAGTTTCTCATGATCAGATAAGAGAGTGTTATGATGACTTTGAAGGTTATCAAACCTAGACTGAAGTCTCTGAAGATTTTCAGTCAGGGCTTTAGTGCGATCCATTTCTTCACCCAACATATCATCACTTTTGTCTAGCATGTTTTGAACCTTTTCAAAAGCCCTTTGTTGTTTTACAGCAATCTTAGCAAGTTTAGAGTAGCTGGGCTTGAGATCCTCATCAGATTCATTTTCACTAGATTCAGAGGAGGTGTATTTGAGTACCTTTGCACCTTTTGCCATGAAGCAATAGGTGGGAGCGTAGTCATCATTATCTTCATTAGGTTTGTCGGTGGGGTCAGTTTCTTCAATGTTGAAGATGGACTTGCTAACGAAAGCAGTAGCGAAGGCCAGACTCGCCACACCAGATTCGGATTCTTCAGACGCCTCCTCTTCCTCATGTTCCTCAGATTCAGCTTTAGAGTCCATTTCCTTGCCAATGAATGCCCGAGCCTTCTTGGAGCTGCTCTTCTTGTGAGATGAAGACTTCGAGGATTTTGATGACAAAGATTTTGACGATTTCTTCTTCTTCTTCGCATCATCAGAACTGTAATCCTTGTATTTCTTCTTCTTCAATTCCTTTTCCCACTGAGGACAATCTTGAATATAATGACTAGGTTTCTTGCATTTCTGGCACAGCCTTCTCTTATAGTCACTTGATGAGGAATCACTGCTTCTTGAGGATTTTCCAAAGCGACCACGTCTTGAGAACTTCTGGAATTTCTTCACGAGCAGTGCTAGCTCCTGGCTCAATTCTTCAGGATCACCAAGGCTACTACCAGAATCCTCACATTCAGACTCAGACACAACCTTGGCCTTCAGGGCACGTGGTTTGCCATAGCTCGAACCATAGAGATCTCTCTTTTCAGCAAGCTGGAACTCGTGAGTATTTAGCCTTTCGAGGATATCGGCAGGATCAAGAGACTTGTAGTCAGCCCGTTCTTGTATCATCAGACCCAGAGTATCAAATGAGGAATCAAGTGATCTCAACAGTTTCTTCACCACCTCATGGTCAGTGATGTCAGTGGCACCGAGGGCTTGAAGCTCATTTGAGATGTCAGTGAGGCGATCAAAGGTTTGTTGGACATTTTCATTGTCGAGTCTTTTGAAGCAATTGAAAAGATTCCGAAGAACATCAACTCGAGAGTCACGCTGAGTTGAGACTCCTTCATTCACGTTGGACAGCCTATCCCAGATAAGCTTAGCAGTTTCCAAAGCACTCACTCTTCCATATTGTCCTTTACTCAGATGGCCACATATGATATTCTTTGCTTGAGAATCGAGTTGCTTGAATCTCTTCACATCGGTAGCGTTCAGTGAGGGTGAGACAGAGGGAACACCATTTTCCACAACATACCAGAGATCGTTGTCAATTGCCTCGAGATGCATTCACATCTTGTTTTTCCAGTAGGGGTAGTCCGTCCCATCAAAGGTAGGACACCCAGCCGAGACCTTGATCATACCTGCGGTCGACATAACTAAAACTCCAGGTGGTTAAACCAAAATCACACAGAACAAGGGAGCACCTTGCTCTGATACCAATTGAAAGTGCGTTATGTCGACTAGAGGGGGGGTGAATAGGCGATTTTTATGAATTCTTCACTGAGGAATTTGCCGGTGAGGAAATTCCTTAGCGAAGAACTATTAGCAGCGGAATAAGTACTCAGAAGTAAGCATAACAGAATACAAGCATGGTCATCATGATGAAATGAAGACTAGCACAGAGTATAGAAAGCGTAATCACAGGATAACACAAGATGAAGACAAACAGACTGAAGAAATTGAACTGAGGAAACTCTTCAGTCAAAGTCTTCAAACACAGATATGAACAAACACTCAACACAGTAATGAGGAAATGAAAGGGTTGAGGAAATAAAACCAGTTAGGTTGGTGAAGACAATGATTTGGTAGACCAGTTCCAACTGCTGTCTCAGTTGTACGTCTGGTTGGAGCGGCTGAGTATTTAAACTCGAGGACACACAGTCCCGGACACCCAGTCGCTGAGCACGCAGCTCAGGACACCCAGTCCTCACCGTATTCTCCTTGAACTAAGGTCACACAGACCTCGTCCAATCACTCGTGGTAAGTCTTCAGGCGACTTCCAAACCTTCACAGACTTGGTCACTCGGCGATCCACAATTCCTATTGGATGCTCTAGACCTTGACGCCTAACCGTCTGGAAGAAGCACAGTCTTCAAAGGTAACAAGCGTCGGATCCACGCAGGATCAATTTCTTCAGTGATGCTCAATCACTTTGGGTTTGTAGGGGTTTGGTTTTGGGTTTTCCTCACTCGATGATTTTCGCTCAAAGTCCTCGGAGGATGGGTTGCTCTCAAATGACAAGTGTCAAGTTCTCTCGGAGCAGCCAACCAGCTAGTGGTTGTAGGGGGCGGCTATTTATAGCCTAGGGAGCAGCCCGACATGATAAGACATAAATGCCCCTCAATGATATGACCGTTAGGTGGATAAGATATTTTGGGACAGCTGGCGCGCAGCACAGCAACGGTTGAAAATTTGACTCTCAAATTCCTCAGGGCTATCATGTTCCTCACTGTGTAGGTAATTCGCACTAACGAATTCCTAACTCCTCAGTCAGAACAAATTCATCAGCGACCAGAAGAACTTCGTCTCTGTCACTGAAGAAAGTGACTGAACTGTATGAGATTTCCAAAGGCTTCACTCGAAGGGATTGGTAGGTGTAGGATTTTGAGTTGAGCATCACATGGAAATTTTTCCTTAGTATTTCCTCGACCCCCTTTAACAGTACGGTGTTTCCTATGACTCAAGAAAGATAAAATGAAACTACGAAAACAAAAGTCTTCACGCTTCATGTTCCACAAATGAATACCAAGTCTTCAAGGTCACACCAATTTCTTCACTTTCAAAGTCTTCAGAAAGTCTTCAGAATATCAAAGTCTGCAGTTGAAGAACTTCATTTTTAGGGGTCGACTTTCTCTGTAAATATCAAACTCCTCATAGACTTATAGACCTGTGTATACTCACAAACGCATTAGTCCCTTAACCTATAAGTCTTCAATACACCAAAATCACTAAGGGGCACTAGATGCACTTACAGTGAAAGTGTTGGACGTCCGGAGGGTTCCGGACATCCGTAAAAATGTTTCTATTGTGGAAGTGTCGGATGTCCGGAAGTGTCTGGACGTCCGGGCAATCAGGAAGGACCGGACGTCCGTAGAACACCGGACGTCCGAAGGTAAGGTAGCAACTTTGAGCAAGTTTTTCACAGATCCATTGATCCCCTCTTAATAGTGCGGGATCCCTATACTCAAGAACAAACCATAAATGAAGTCAACATCTTGTATCTCCATTCTTGAGTTATATGCTTTTGTCCCTAGTCATGATCCATGCACACAGTCTTTGGAACATAGTCCTGAGATATACTTGATAAACATGATTAGTCCCGAGCATATGTGTTGTCATCAACATCAAAATATAATTAAGGGCATGATTGCACTTTCAATCTCCCCCTTTTTGGTAGTTGATGACAACTCATATGCATACTCATAATAGTAATCGGAAGTATTTGTTGTGGAGCTCAATAACCATAATAAGAATAAGTAGCGAGCGAGCTCCCCCTCAAAGTGATACCACAGATACTACTAAAAACAAAAATGAATGAGGGCTCCCCCTCAAACTGATGCCACAATAGTTGGATCACTTCATATAGATTCACCAAATCTCAGATTCAACAAACTCATAACCAACAAACTCATAACATAGTTCAACAACTCATAACATAGTTCAACAAACTACTCCTAACATAGGTTCGATTACATAATGAGCTAGAGTAATGCATATGGAGCCTACTCCCCCTTTGGCATCAAGTATCCAAAAAAAGAACTAGGGGGAATGACATGACAGTATTAAAGATCATCCTCATCATCATCATCATGAACACCACTGCCACCAGCCTCGTCAAAGAAATCAGCCCACTCAGGACCGGAGGGAAAACCAAAATCAGAAGGGGGAGCTGCAGGAAGACGCTCATCGTCACTCACATCATATACGCCTGAGTCTCTCAGACGAGCCTTCAGAGCATTCTTGGAAGTGACCATGCGGGTGACCACATCGTGGTGTTGGGAGCAATGGAAGGTGAACATCTTCATCATGGCTGAATGAGACTTCCCAAGAAAACGAGCAATGCGCCCAAAGGGGGCATCACTGGAAGGAGGATGGGTAGCGTGAGAGGGAAAACTAGCGGCGGTGCGACTAGCAGTAGCGGGAGGAGGAGGAACATGGTCAGCCGCCATGTGAGGTGGGATGACCCATCTCTCATGTATATGAGTGCGTGCAATGGGAAAGGGAGCTACACTCTCGATAAATGCCTGAAGAAAAGGTGCATGAGGGAAAGCCCGCTTGTGCTGGAAGCTAGCAAGGCGAATCTCATGCCATAGAAAGTGTGGAACATTTATCTTCCCTTTAGGAGATGTGTAGAGGCGATGCATGAGATCAATGCAGTAGCTGCTGCAGGAGCCCTTGTCACCCATCTTGGGATAAATGGTGCGGATGACACACTGATAAAGATGTTGAATGGAAAACGCCAAAGACTTGATTTAGACCCTTTTGTTTTTCAGTACTAGACAAAGATGATATGGGTCTAAGGAGATCCGCACAGACCGTAATGCCTTTGGGCTTATGGTTGGGGTCATTGGTGTGGATTTTGAACCCAGTGTCGGGAAATCCAAGTGCGGTGACAAACTCAACATAAGATGCTGTGAGTGCAGTGTCGGAGGTCATCCATGTGACAGTGTTATCAGGAGCAAAGTAACATGTGGCATAAAACTGATGGATGGTAGCATGGTTAAAATCCTGTTGAAAGGCGAATGGAGCAGCTAGGTTTGATGACTCAATGAGCTCAATGGCTCCCGGATATTTCTCCGGATGAGTGCGAATATGCTCAAGATCAATGCAAACAGGAAGTGACAAGCCTTTAGGGATGACAATCCTGGTGAAGATGTCGGCTTGGACATTCGTGCGAAAACGACTATCCTGAGAATCCCTAACAACAGTAAATTGATCTACATCACGACGCAATTTGAGATAAGAAGATTTGGGGACCTCATTGAAACGTTTAACATGACGTCCTAGTGATAGTGAAGGCTCAATGGAGATGTGACGGGCATCACCGTGGGGTGGCACCGAAGGAGGAGGAGGTTGAAATGTTGAACGACGAGTGCCGGGCTTGGGGGCAGCGACGCGGATACCAATCATCGGGGACGGATCCACCTCTTCAAGCTCATCCTCAAAATCGGACCCCTCCGAAGAGGAATCACTGGACGAGCTGGGAGGACGAGCGGCACGTTTCCGAGGGCGATCTTCCTCCTGGGAGTCATCGGAGCCACCACGACGAGACGGACGAGCCGGCCCTCCGGCGACTTGCTTGCGTGCGGAGTGCTTGGACCGAGGCATCGTGACCTAGGGGAGAAGGAAAGCACATGTCAACACCCCTCCATAGATCAGGGTGAACCAAGTGGAGAGGGGGTGAATGCATGAGGAGGGGAGAGGAGGTTGTGCCCTACCTTGCAAGGAAGAGCACGGAGGAGCCGAGGGGGGGGGTCGACGGACGGGCGGGGAGAGAAGCTCCGAGCAGAACGGCTGGACGGGCCGGACGGCAAGTGGCAGATCCACGGCGGGGAGAAACCCCGGCGAGGGGTACGGCGGTGGGCGGCTGCGGGGAGAGGATGCACAACAGGAGCGGCGGCGGCGAACCGAGTGGAGAGTATGGGGTTGGTTGACCAAAACCCTACGGCGCAGTATATATAGACCCCAGTAAAAACGTACGGACGTCCGGAGCCTACGGACGACCGGAGTCATATATGCGTCCGGACGTCCGGGAACGGACGGACGACCGGAGTCAGGACCATCAGCAAAGAGAGGATAACAGAGATGATTTTACGGACGTCCGACAGCGTCGGACGACCGGGCATATTGTAACAGAACGGTTTTTACGGACGTCCGGAGTCTTCCGGACGTCCGGAGCTTCATTTGCTAGGCCAACTAAGTGAACCAGAGTGGATTTTAAAGACGTCCGGCGAGGCCGGAGGACCGGTCGAAGGTAACCAGAGCAGAATATACGGACGTCCAGATGCTTACGGACGTCCGGCAGTGAAATACCACACGGACGTCCGGAACCTACGGACGTCCGACGCCAGAAGTTTGGACAGGAGGGCTGATCATGATGATGAGAAAGGCATTTTCTCACAGTAAACCTTATCTATTGTAGTAACTCAGATCCTATCTTACTCAATCATAGCCATAGACTACAAGTGGTGGCTAATGCCACCATGTCTGAGTAGACATGACATGACACAGAAAGACTTGAACTTTAAGTGCATAGTCACTACTCCATCATGTTAAAGCACCATAGGTCTAGACCCATGGATACTTTGAGAGTGTTGGTTCTTTTTATGCATTGAGTAGGGCTAGAACATTCATGAATTGAATGTCTCCCCCTAAGTATATGCCTACATCATGACAAGACATTAGATTCATGCATGAATGGGTACTAGATTTCACATAATGTTGTCAAGCTCCAAGATACCAAGTTCACGCCTAAGTCGACAGAACCTTGCTTCATCTAGAGGTTTGGTGAAGATATCTGCTAGTTGAAAATCTGTACCAATGTGATCAATGTGAATATCACCCTTTTCAACATGATCTCTCAAGAAATGATACCTAATATCAATGTGTTTGGTGCGGAGATGATCTTTGGGGTTCCCAGCAATATTGATGTCACTTTCATTATCACACAGAAGAGGCACATTTCTATAGGTGATACCGTAATCCTTCAAAGTTTGCCTCATCCATAACAACTGAGTTGCACAACTAGCGGCAGCAATGTATTCAGCTTCTGCGGTAGAGAGAGCAATACAATTTTGTTTCTTCGAGGACCAACTCACCAAGGATTGTCCAAGAAACTGACATGCACCGGATGTGGACTTACGATCCACTTTGTCTCCAGCCCAATCCGCATCCGTTTACCCAATGAGATCAAACTTAGCATCCTTGGGGTACATGAGGCCCAACTTTGGGGTGTGAACAAGGTATCTAAGAATATGCTTAACCGCCTTATCATGACTTTCCTTAGGGAAAGCTTGAAATCTAGCACACATGCATACACTGAACATGATGTCTGGTCTAGATGCACAAAGATAAAGCAATGAACCAATCATAGAGCGGTAAGTAGATGGGTCGAAAGGAGTACCATTTGTGTCTTCAGTGAGAGTGATTTTGGTTGGCATGGGTGTCTTGCATGGACTAGCGTCAGACATACCAAACTTTTCTAGAATATCCTTGAGGTACTTTGCTTGAGATACGAAAATTCCTTCTTGAAATTGTTGAATTTGAAATCCGAGAAAGAACTTCAAATCCGTATTGAGTGACATTTCAAAATTCTTGGTCATTGAATCCACAAACTTCTTGCACAAATGAATGTTAGGAGAACCAAAAATAATGTCATCTACATAGATTTGGCATAGAATCAAATCACCCTTGTCCCTCTTAGTAAAAAGAGTGGGATCGATCACCTCTCTCACAAAACCATCATCGAGTAAAAACTTCTTCAAATGATCATACCAAGCACGAGGTGCTTGTTTGAGGCCATACAAAGCCTTATGAAGTTTATACACATAGTCTTTGTGAAAGGGGTCAACGAACCCGGGTGGTTGTGACACATATACTTCTTCTTGTAGAGGACCGTTAAGGAAAGCACTCTTCACATCCATTTGATGTAATGTAAAACCATTGAAAGCGGCATAAGCAAGTAAAATGTGAATGGATTCAAGACGGGCAATGGGGGCAAAGGTCTCACCAAAGTCCAAACCTTCAACTTGTGAGTACCCTTGTGCCACTAACCTTGCCTTGTTTCGGATGATGACACCATTTTCATCTTGCTTGTTCTTGAAAATCCATTTTGTTCCAATGACATTGCGCTCGGTGGACGGCCTCTTTACTAGTGACCATACTTGGTTGCGTTCAAAACTGTTCAACTCTTCTTGCATAGCAACAAGCCAATCGTTGTCCATCAATGCCTCTTGTACCTTGAGTGGTTCAATACTAGACACAAACGAGAAGTGAGCACAAAAGTTTGTCAAATGTTTACGAGTGACTCTACCTTCCGAGATGCCGGTGAGGATTTTGTCAACATCAACACGACCGGCCACTCGAGGCATGATGGAGGTGAGGGTTTCACGAGGTTCAACTTCATGTCCATCATCCACATCTTCAACATATGGATCATTCACATGTGGAGGAAGGTCTTCTTGTTCATGTTGCAGTTGTTGAGGTTCGTCATCCATGATTGGACTTTCTTGTTCTTGCTCTTGATGATGATCTTGTTCTTGATGGTTATCATTGAGTGAGACTTGATCAGCCTCATCAACATGAGCTAAGGGTATAGGTTGAACAATAGGAACTTGTGTTGGTATGGATGTTGAAGTAGTTTGATGATGCGTGAGATCTCCATCTTCTTCGTCATCATCATGAGGTTCTTGTTCCATAGGAAGAAGTGCACCAACACCCATCTTCAAAATGTCTTGAGAAGAATCTTCTTCACCTACATCACTTAGATCAACTTGCTCCCCATGGGAGCCATTAAATTCATCAAACACCATGTCACAAGTTTCTACAACACATCCATTGGATTTGTTGTAGACTCTATAGGCGTGAGAGTTTGATCCATAACCAACAAATATACCCTCAATTGTTTTGGATTGAAATTTTCCTAACCGTTCTCTTTTGTTGAGAATGAAACATTTGCACCCAAATACACAAAAGTACTTGACATTTGGCTTGTTTCCAGTTAGAAGCTCATACGGAGTCTTTTCCAATATAGTGCGGAGGAAGAGTCGGTTTGATGCATGGCATGCGGTATTGACAGCTTCAGCCCAAAAACTATGTGGTGACTTGTATTCATCCAACATGGACCTTCCAATTCTACAAGTGTACGGTTCTTCCGTTCGGCTACACCATTTTGCTGAGGAGTGTATGGAGCTGAATATTGATGCTCAATCCCTTCATCACTAAGAAATTCTTCCAAGGTGTAGTTCTTGAACTCAGAGCCATTGTCACTCCTTATTGCTCGGATTTCTCTGTCAAACTTGCGTTGAGCTTGCTTGGTAAAATCAATGAAAGTGATCTTCGTTTCGTCCTTGGACTTGAGGAAGAACACCCATGTATATCTTGAGTAATCATCAACAATGACAAGCCCATACTTTTTCCCACGAAGACTATCCCATGAAGGAGGCCTGAAAAGATCCACATGAAGGAGCTCCAGGGGCCTTGAGGTAGATACTATGTTCTTGGGTGGGTGCTTTGATTGATGTTGCTTCCCGGCTATGCATGCACTGCACACACGATCTTTCTCAAAAGAGACATTGGTTAGTCCAAGGATGTGATTTCCCTTTAAGAGATCTTGAAGATTTCTCATGCCGACATGGGCTAGCCGGCGATGCCATAGCCACCCCTTGTCGGCCTTGGCCATTAGACAAGTTGCATGGAATGTGCTCTCTTTCGAGAAATCAACCGTGTAAAGGTTGCCATCCAACTCTCCAACAAAGGCCACTTCAAGAGTATCTCTCTTAAAGACTTTCACATCCGTTAGTCCAAAGAGTGTATCATAACCAATAGAAGCCAATTGGCGAACAGAAAGCAAATGATATTTAAGGGATTGGACAAGCATAACATTTGCAAGAGACATGTCATTGGTGATAGCCACCTTGCCCAACCCGAGTACCTGTCCTTTTGAACCTCCACCAAACATAATGCTCATGAATGGTTGAATGGCTTCCATGAAATCGTAGAGCAATTTGATATCTCCGGTCATATGATTTGTACATCCACTATCAATCACCCATTTCACTCCACCGGAGAAGCTTACCTACACACAATTAGGACTTGGTTAGAGGCACCCATTTTGCAATGGGACCTCTCAAGTTAGTTACAAGGGTCTTAGGGACCCAAATAGCATAGAAACGGAATGCATTTCGAGGACCAACAAATTTTGCAAATACTTCTCCATCCTTAGTCTTCCGAAGTACATAGGAGGGAGGCATGAACTCTTTAGGCTTGTTGAGAGTGGGCCGGCCCCTTGTGGCCTTCCCACTCACAACCTTACCTTTCTCCTTGTGACCTTCTCTTACAAAAGTTTCGTTCAGAGGAGTTGTGCACTTTTGGGAGGATGCCTTCTTCTTACTTGTGCTAGGGTCAAACCCAAGCCCCTCTTTGGCAAACACCTCATTGTGTTGACTCAAAATCTCATCAAGATTCTTTTGCCCTTGAGCACATGTCATGAGACCTTTCTCAATTTGAGCCTTGAGAAAACGATTTTCCTCAAGAATAGATGCTAGATCACTACTAGAGTTAGTAGCACAAGCATCAACATTTATAATAGGGGAAGAGTAAGCCTTTGCTAAAGTTTCAAGATAAGTAAGTTTGAGCGTCTCAAAACTCTTTCTAAGAACGGTAAGCTCTCCTTCCTTCGTCTTGAGGGACACGGATAGAAGCTCACAATCCTTAGATAGAGAAGCATGAGACTTCGCAAGCTTGCTTTTATCATTAATTAACTCTTCACAAGAGTAAATAGCCTTTTTCAAGGAGGCAAGATCATTAGTGTGAATATCAATGTTTGCACCAATTTTTAAGCATAGTTCATCATTTCGTGCTTCCTCATATTGGACTTTCCGCTCAAGGATTTCACACTTTTCCTTTTCCTCGGTGACGAGGGTTTCGAGTTCCTTAATGGTGATGGTGTGCTTACTCACCATCTCCATAAGCATACGAAACATAGTGAGTTTCTTTCCTTTGAGGGAGCACATGAACTTATCAAGTTTAGCAATCATAGGATCATCTAGATCATCATCCTCATAGCTATCCTCCGCATCAAGGTACTCATCACTAGGAGTAGAAGGTGTGAAAAGAGGAGGATTTGGTCGTGGAGTTACCTTGACCTTGTCAGAAGAGCTTTGGTCCTCTCCTTCTTCAACCATGGCCTTTGCCATTAGGCACTTGTGAGCGTTGCCCTTGTAATCTTTCATGTAGTTGCAGGTGACCACGTCACCACTCTTGTTTACTAACCTCAACGTGTTTTGAGAGTCTTGAGCAACTCCGGCAACACCACTAACATCATCCGGATCAGATTCTTCTTGAGCAACCATTGCCATTCCATCTCTCTTCTTGAGCTTGGAGTTCAAAGGATTTGGCAACTTCTTCTTGGGAAAGGTCTTGGGAAACCTTGGTTTATCTTCTCTCTTCTCATAAGGGCACTCGTTGGAGAAGTGACTGGTTTCTTCACAATTGTAGCATTTTCTCACTTTCTTCTTTTGAAATCTTCCCTTGAATTTTCCGGCGCTAAACTTCTTGACAAAAAGAGCCATGTATTCATACGAAGGGCCCTCGTCGGAGTCAATCTCATTACCATCTTCATCCTCATCATCTTCTTCTTCTTCTTCTTCACTTTGCTCATCTTCACATACTTGCTTGGCCTTCAATGCAAGATTGATTTTTGATGATGGGGAACCATGCATGGCAAGATGTTTTGTGGCATTGGCCTTGGACTCTTCAAATAGTTGGAAGGTGGATATGATGTCATCTGTAGTCATTTCCTTGAAGGAATGGTGTTGTCTTATGTCCCACACCATTTGATGATGATATGGAGCAAGAGCATGAAGCAACTTATCCACAAGAAACCTCTTAGTCATATTGAATCCATCTTGAGTCTTGTCACACTCACATGACTCAATATCCGCAGTGAGAGTCATGAGACGCTCAAGGAGTTGATTGGGGGTTTCACCTTTTTCCATACAGAAATTTTGCAATTGCCCCTTGGCAATTTCATATTGAGCACTCCGGAGGGCAGAAGTGCCAGTTCTGGATCGTATAATACTTTCCCATAGTTCCTTGGCACTTTTGATGTGAATGAACGGTCTCCTTTGCTTTTCATTCATACCTTTCCTTATACACATGATTGCCGTGTCATTGAGGTTCTTGTCATATATTTCTCTTGGTGTGGGGTTCTTTGGATCAACCACATGATAGCCATACTCTATAATCTCCAGCATCTCATCGTTTCCATGTCGAAGATGATCCTGCATAGCAACTTTCCACAATGCAAAATGGCAGTAGCAGTAAGTAAAGGAGGTTTGCCTTGAGGGTTATATCTTGGTTTCTCAACCTGAGGTCTTGCATAAAGCCAAGGAACACTGGTGTGTTCATTGCTAGGAGGTTGTTGACCAAGTGATGAAGTAGGCACAGTTGGGCTCGGACTCACACCACTTGAGTGTGGTGCAAGCACCGCGGACAACGTGGCTAATCTCAGTTGGACCAAGGCCTCAAGAGAAGCATCATGCTCCTCTTTTTGCTTAGCAAGGGCCCGTTCTAGATCCTGAGACGTAAAGGACTTGACTTCAGAAGAAGCCTCGCCTTTATCCTTAGGATCTACAACCAGGGGAGTCCCATCTGGGTTCATCTCGCTCTAGGGTGGTTAAGCCACAAGAATAGAGCACGAGGCTCTGATACCAATTGAAAGGATCGAGATGGACCTAGAGGGGGGGGGGTGAATAGGTACAATTACAAATTTTAATTACTACTTGACAATTTTTAGGCAATAATGCGGAATATGAAGATGAGCCTAACAATTGCACGTGAGCACAAAGTACTAAGCAAGTAACACAAACACGTAAGTAGGCAAGCACAATATAATGTATGCAAGTGTAAAGAGACAAGTAATCACAAGTAGAGAGTTAAGGTTAGGAATAACCGCAACTCCGGGAGACGAGGATGTAAGCCGATGTTCACTCCCTTGGAGGAGAGCTAGTCACCGTTAGAGGGATGGATGTTACCACGAAGGCACACCAACGCCACGAAGGCTCACCCTATTCTCCCTTTGAGACAACACCACGGAGGCGTTTCTCAACCACTAGTGGTAGACCTTGGGGTGGTCTCCAAACCCTCACAAACTTTTCCGAGGGTAATCACAAAGGTCGATTCCTCTCCGGATGACTCCTACCGCCTAGGAGTCTCCAACCTCCAAGAGTAACAAGAACGATGGGGAAATGCTCAAAACTTGCTCAAGTCACGAATTCCTTTGGTGCAAAGAAGGGGAAGAAGTGGATCTATCACTTGATTGGAGAACTTCTCTCAAAAAGCTCCTAGAACACTTGGAATCTAGGATTTAGTGTGGATGAATGAGAGAGAGAGTGAGGAGTGTTCTTGTAGGGCTCAAAGTGAATGGTCAACCCTATCCCGTGGAAGGGAAGGGAGTATATATAGGTGGTGGGAAAAAGTGACCGTTTGGGGTACAGGATGGCCGGACGTCCGGAGAACGTCGGACGTCCAGAGGCCCAAACGGGTCCAGACGTCCGACAGTCATCGGACGACCGGCCGCTGTGAAAAGTGTGATCCACAATCCAATGTACAGGATACAGACGTCCGAGCTGGGCCGGACATCCGTAAAAATGCTTCTGATGTGAAAGTGTTGGACGTCCGGAGGGTTCCGGACATCCGTAAAAATGTTTCTGTTGTGGAAGTGTCGGACGTCTGGAAGTGTCCGGACGTCCAGGCAATCAGGAAGGACCGGACGTCCGTAGAACACCGGACGTCCGAAGGTAAGGTAGCAACTTTGAGCAAGTTTTTCACAGATCCATCGATCCCCTCTTAATAGTGCGGGATCCCTATACTCAAGAACAAACCATAAATGAAGTCAACATCTTGTATCTCCATTCTTGAGTTATATGCTTTTGTCCCTAGTCATGATCCATGCACACGGTCTTTGGAACATAATCCTGAGATATACTTGATAAACATGATTAGTCCCGAGCATATGTGCTACATCAACATCAAAATATGATTAAGGGCATGATTGCACTTTCAATGGGCCACCTGCCCGAGCTCCCCACCCTGCATCGAAGAGGCCAACGCCCTAGGCGCCTCAGGAGAGGAGAGCGCTGAGGTCACCTTCCCCGAGCCCCCTCCCGATGGCACGGGCGCCACTGGCAGCAGAAACGATGCGACGGGAGAAGAGGTGTCCGAGGCCATCTTCCCCAGACCCCCTCCCAGCGCAGCGACAGACACGGGCGCCTCGTGTCCCAACAGTCCAACGTCGGCAGAAGAAGGGTAACCCGAGGCCTCCTGCCCCGTGCCCTCAACCGACAGACCAGCCACGTCCTGGGGAGGAACACCGTGGTGAGTACGAGAGGGAGTGGCCACCTGCCGACTCACCTCCCCCACTCCCCAAGCCGGTACCGACGAATCACCAGGAACCCCCAGACTAGCACAAAGAGCATCCTCAAAGTCCAAAGCAGGAAACGCATACTCAGAAGCCTCCTCGGACTCCACCCGATCGCTCCACAGTCTCGAGGGAGCAGAAGCAGGTTCAAAGGACCCAAATCTCAAAGTCGTCATAGGCACCGAGGAAGGTGGAGCCGCTCCTCCCTCAATCGTCGCGCTCTCGGACCCCGGTCCATTGGACTGCTGCCGTCCAGAGTCATCAACCGGTAGATCCTTAGCCCCCGTGCTACCATCGCCCTCGTGCATATCCACGTCCGACCCATGAGCGTCCGCCACCAGAAGGCTCTCATCCTCAAACTCAATAACCAGACTATAAATCCTACCTCGATAAGCCCATTTGACAACCTCCGGCACAAAGTCAGTGTTCAGAATACTAACCAGAACCCGAGCAATCCCGTGAGCTCTGGTAAATGCCATATCCACCCTCTCAGGCTTTCCCATCAAAATACCCAAACTATCCACAACCCGAGCATCCTGCAACGGCTAGGAAGGGACTCTGAAGAACCGCAACCACGCCTGAGTAAGCGGCTTGCCCTGAGGCTCTACCTGCTTCCACTCGTGAAACTCAAGGACGCAATCAGTTCCTGGCACTTTACAGATCCCAAAACTTAGCAACCTCTGCAGATCCTCCACCAAAGGAAACTCAACTTTGAACATCTTATCAGCGAGGCTGACGAGATCCCACTGGAAGTCTCCGAGGGCCAACTCCCGAAGCCTCTGCACGATCTGTGCCTCAGAAACCTCCCCTTTAGTGACCTTAACAATCCCTGTAGTCATGGTCGGCGTCTCATCAGCAACCTCTCTCTCAATCGGAGACTCAAAAAACGTGAGCTCGACACAGTAAACTCCGTACATCATAAGTGACGGCGCCTGATCTCGCAGCATCGGGCAGTCCCCAGAGTCGTGTGCTGGTTTACCACAGGTATCACAAAGAGGAACCACACACTCCGCAATGAAGTGGCCCTTTTCTCTACATCTATAGCAAAGCATCTTTTCCTTCTTGCGCGCCCATTTGGACGCCCTGTCAGACTCAGCCCTGTCCGACATCTCCACTGACACATCAGCCATAACCTCGTTCTCAGGAACCTGGACAGTGGCAAAAGCCGTCACCACCTCCATAGCGTGACCGGTCAACACTGGCTCCTCGGCAGCCCCGCTCTCTGTCGTGTGCTCGACAACAGTGGGAGGGGGCGGTTGTCGTGGACGGAACCGACCCCCTCGACCACCCCGACCACCATGATGGCCCCGGAAACCTCCCCGCTGCCGATTACCCGGACCAGAAGGCCCCTCAATGAAGCCACCGGACGGACCCAAGAACGGTCTCTCAGCCGAGCCGTCGCTTTGCCAAGCATACCCACGACCTCCACCCGTGGACGAAGAACCACGGTGCTGGCCAGCCCCATACGCGTCGTAGCCGTCATCCCCCCACTGCCCTCGGGATGCAACCACGGCCCCAACAGCGTTGGACTGCAACGGCGAAAGCGGGCGAGTGACGACGTTGGGAGGAGGGGTCGGTCTGGGTTGCGGACCCGAAGACGCCGGCGGCTTGAGAGGAGCAGTCCCCCGGCCCGCAGCTGCTGCCGCGGCACCGCCGGCAGCCACCGGTCGAGGACCGGCTCCCTGTCCGCCATGCCCGCCCGATGGCAAGGACGGGGCCGGCTGCCTCGCAGCTGGAACCCCGCCAACAGAGGGCTGCACCACAGGTCCACCCGACCTGCGGCCCGCCACAGCGTTGGGGAGCTCGACGCGGCCATGCCCCGCACCTAGCACCTGCGCCGGCTGCGCACCCCGGCCAGTGCCATGGCTAGGCGGCGGCGCCCCAATGGCCCGAGAAGCCCCGCCCGGCTGGTGCGGCCGCTTTCCGGGAGGTGGTGCGCCTCCAGGCCCTGCCATCACTCCGAGAGGAGGAATACGGCGCACTCAGCCAGGACCCGCAGTACACAATCGCAGCAAGCGACGGAAAACCCTAGGGTGCGGCGACTGTGTGGACGACGATGATCGATACGTGCATGCACCCCCCCCTCTGTAACGATTGGAATCGAGTCTGGTTGGGCCTCATACCGACCATACCTCGGCCCAAGAATACCAGCCAGCCCAACAACCTCAGGATCGGCTCGGCCCAGTAACATGTTCAAACGCTCCTAGCGAGCGAGCCGGATCGGGATCGCCGTGACCGCCGGCGAGGCCGCCGCAGTCACCTCCGGCGTCAATCTACATCCATTCCGGCGAGAATTCTTTCGTCTCTTCACCAAAGTCCATGAATCCGACCGAATCATATCGAACAAGGTCAAATTTGGAAGACGTGCCTTAGGTAAAGGACCCTTTCAGGGCCGAGCCGCCACCGCTGTCGTTCTCCTGTGGACAACCCGGCGAACCATCTCTGTTGTCTCCCGCGCACTAAGCCCGACTCTCGCCGGATCGTCAACTGGAAGGATCTCATCAATGGTGGCGGCCACGTCGGCTTCGTCGCACCCAACGCTCAAAAAATCGCAAATGTAGTCTGAGGGAGTCGCCGATGGAGGAGATGGCGGCGCCGCCACGTCCAGATCTTCATCTCCCTCACCTTCGACAGCATCGGCCAGGGCCCAGAAGTGGCCCCCCACGCACCGGCGATCACCGGAGGCGTAGGACGCCGACCCCGTGGGGATTCCGGCGGATGAGCCGCCAGTCGCCCCCTGCAATACCTCGAGCACGTGTGTCCTTTGCTCTCGCCTTTCTTCCACATCAAGAGTGCCAATGAGATCCAGGACAGAAAACTCCTGTCTCTTATGCTTCAGTAAGGTAGCAAAGTTCCTCCACGAAGGAGGAAGCTTAGTGATGATACCCCCGGCAACAAATTTGTCCGGTAGCATGCAATTGAAGTGCTCAAGTTCTCTAGCAAATGATTGTATTTCATGAGCTTGCTCAACCACGGAGCACTCTTCAGTCATCCTGTAATCATATAATTGCTCCATGATGTACAGCTCAGTGCCGGCATCCGAGACCCCAAACTTGGCCTCGAGTGCGTCCCACATATCTTTCCCATTATCAATTGACGCATAAGCATCAACTATGTTCTCACCAAGAACACTCAAGAGAGCAGCCTTAAACAAGGTATCCATTTTCTGAAAAGCTTGTGCCTATTGAGCATCTTGCTCTCCTTCAGGTTTGCCAAGAGTAACATCATAGCAACTCATGGTTTGAAACCATAAGACTGCTCTCACGCGCCACCTCTTATAGTGGATACCCTCAAACATAGGAGGTCTCATGGAAGCAGCAAAACACTTGGGGTAAATTGCCTATAATAAGGTTTTTGGATTGTTGGAAATATGAGCAATTTACTGAATGATTTTATTAACAGAAATATAGATAAAGTATGACTAGTGTAGCAGTGATAAAACAAACCATGCGATTTGACAAAGAGAACGTAAACAACATCTTCATATATGAACCGTAACTAAACATATCTTGAGCAGGCAGTATAGAAAGTTGCATATATGAGATAGAGTGTAACATATCTAGGGCAAATACTAGAACAAGGAACTGTAGCAGAACATCTAATAGAAAGGGGACGAACACGTACGGGGCAGCAGCAGCAGAAGCGCTGGACTTGGGGTCGGTGTCCTCGCCAGCCATGTCGTCGAGGAGGTCGTGGACGTCGGGGAAGAAGTCGTCGTCGGGGAAGTAGTTGTGGGGGTCCGGGGCGTCCGTGACGAAGAAGTCAGTAGTCGCGCGAAGCGCTCCCCAAAAATATTATCACCCTTCTCCCGTACAGGACTCAAAAGGTGCGGTTTCAGAGGCCTACTGCCCGACTCGCGGTGCACGCCGCAAGCGGGATGAGGAAGACAGCAGCAGAGCAGAGATTGGAACCTGGTGGCGAGAGGAAGGAGAAGTTCTGGTGCGTCACTCTGAGAGGAGCGACCTCCCTTTTATAGGCGCAAGAGAAGAAGGTGAGAGGGCAGCGACGGAAGGTGAAACGAAGAGACGAAGATGAAGCAAACATCCAGCAGCCGAAGGGCTGCACCGTTCGCATTCAAACTCCACTATCGCAAAAACATTTCAGCTTCTGTGTGACCTTTCGTATACCCGTCGTGCGTGGCAAAAATTTAGACACCGGCTCGGCTCATTCCCGCAACCCGCGGCGCGGCGCGGCGGGCGGTGGAGGAGGAGCGCGCGTGGATGTCCCTCTTGTTCTCATGCTCATACATGTGGGGAAAGAACCTCCCTTATAAAGAGATCCAACTCCCTCTAAACTAGCAATGTGGGACTAAACTTTAGTTCCACCTCTTGCCTTGCACGAATGGGCTGCGTGTGTCTCTAGGATTTATTAGGAGTTTCTGAAACTGCTATTGGGCTGGTCCATAATAGAAAAAATTCCAGCAATAACCTCCCAGGTTCTGTGTCGACTATAGAATCAAAGAATAAGTGGACAATATGATTCCAAAATATGATTTTATTTCCATCCCCCACCATCCACATGTACCCAAACTTCAAAACCTTGCAAGCCCACATCACTCATTGCAAGAACCGGGAAGGTTTAAGGGGTTTGTTGGCAAATATGTTAATTTTTAATGTACTTGCTAACTATGGTTTTCCAATTTTATTCTTCCTTTTTTACAAAATCTTTTAACCCGGTTTCCTAGGAGGCACAAGTTCACATATGTAAGATTGGGGATGCCTAGTCCACCACGTTCTTTCTTCATAGATAGTAGGTGCCAATTGGTCAAGTGAAGATTATATTCTTTTCAAAATCACTCATAACGAATTGTTAATTATATCTAAACCCCATGTTGCAAATTTGAAGAAAAAGAGGAGGTACACATGAATGATCGAGAGGCGGGCTTTTATCGATAGAAGCCTAACAGGGTAGGACAATAGTTTACCTCTCCATCCTGCAATCCATTTAACAGTTTTATCAACTATTGGTTCGATGTCCTACTTTCTAAGCTTACCGGTTCCTTTAAAAATATGATATATCCAACATAATTGAATGACACACTTTCCCTCAACCTCACGCGATGGCGGTGGCTAGGGCACTCTTCCCCCCAAGCTTCATAGTCGAGACTATGGATCCACCTCCCCTCACATGTTTCTTAGGCGACCGATGGCAGGGAAGGGGGTCACAGTACCTTGGCTCCTGCTTGTAGTTTAGGTATGGATTTTCCTGGCATGGGTGGTGATTCATCTTTGAGCTGGTCTTCCAGGCTCTGATCATCCTCAATTTCGTCCATCATTACGGAGTCAATGATGCTTAGATGTATATTTTGTCGTCTCCTTTGGACAACAAGGCTAGGGTTTCTCGTTATGCGTACGTGGAGCTGAGATTTGATGTCAGGTGCTTTGAATCGATTCAAGGGTTCAATGGCGACAATCGCGGCTTTGGGGCACTGGTCCTTGCGGGCACGAGCACAATGACTTAGCGACTGTCATCGACTAGGCCATGTCGGCTCCGGTTCGGGAGCGGCTACATCAGCACGTCGGTGACTTGTTTGGACAGCGCTAGTGATCCAAGGTCCTCGATGTATATTTTATTACGCATGGGGGTGCTTTGTACTTATGGTGAAACTTTATAATATATCCATGTCCTTCTCACAGACCAAAAACAAGTACATCATATTGCCAAAGGGTTAATTCGATGAAGAAAATCTCTAACTGGAAATGAAACCTCTAAATTATTCTCTAGGCAGTATTTTCTGCGGCAGGAAATCTCTAAACTATCATCCTACCTTGCAAATTCCACAGGTCCGCTTCTTCAAACGAAATAAAATTTCAACAGGACAAGCCGTGAAAGGAAAATGAAAACTGCCACAACACTAGTGTGAAACCTTTTTTTAGAGGTTGTCGGTGAGAAACTGGAGATGCAGGAAAATAAAAAAATTGAGCAAGAAAGCTAGGTCTTTATAGATTAATTCCAATGTTTACAGGAAAAGCGATTGGGTCACTCGACGTGCCCAACCAAATATGGCGTCCATAAGGGAGAGAAGTACCTGACCTATGAGCTTCAGTATTTGAAACTCGAAGCTCGAAAACAAAATTACAAGAAGTAAAATTTCTAACAGTTTCTAGGATCTCTCTAATAACACTTCCATAGCTTCCTCCCACGCCCTGGCGAATATGATTCACAACATGTCTACAATCCGATGCAATTTGGACATGCTACATACCCAAGTCTTGCGCCAGTGAAAGAGCTTCTTGGCAAGCTAAAGCTTCCAAACAAGCTGGATCCGCTATGCCATGTATCACTAATACTTACAACCCAATATAGGAACCGTCTCGATCACGACAGATGGATGTTGCAGGAAAATAAATGGGGTAGTGTGATGGTGGGGTTGGGCTGCATCGGCATGTGAGGGTGCAGCTAGAGGCCCAATACACAGAAACCGGAAGCCCAGTGCCTAGAGAATAAATAATTTTATTTGAATGTCCATTTGCTAAAAAAACTTGAAACAAAATTGCTCGAAAAAAAACTAATCAATCTCCACGGCTCGGTATCACGAATATTGTCATACATGAGTATGAAATACGGTCATATGGGGCCATTTCTAGAATACCATAAGTTCAGTACTTTGGACACTACTGAAATGATATTCACGGAACTTCAAAAGATAGAAAAAAAATCCACATCTGTTGTTCCCCTTGTTTGCTCTGTTTTTCTTTTCTTTTTTGCCCAGTTCCCATGCATCGGAAATTTAGTGTTAGTCTGGCAAATTAAGTATTTTGATTATGAAAACAGAGTTACAAATTGGCGTCTGATGTCGAATAGAAATGGTAAAAGAGGGATACTTAGTTTGTTTTGTACCTAACATTTTATACTATTTGTAGATCTACTGAAATTGTTCACAATGCTCACTATTTTTTTTAATAATTCATTTTTTGTTTTACTGCTCATCTCACATAGCTCGGGCTTAGAACACCACTTTCAGTATGAAACCTTCTTTTTAGGGGTCGCCGGTGAGAAACTAGAGACGCGGTAAATAAATGGGGGAGTGTGATAGTGGGGCTGGGATGCATCGGCATGTGGGAGTGCAGCTAGAGGCCCAATGCACACGGACTGGAAGCCAGTGCCCACAGAATATTTAGTTTGAAACATACGCTCTGTATTTAACATTCTATACTGTTCGTAGATCTACTGGAATTGTTACCAGTTAACTTTTCCACAGTGCTGAGAGAATCTTCGTTCCTGGCCAAAGTGGACCACATACTTGTAGCTAATTGGGTACCAGGCACAGGCAGGGCCGGCCTTGGGGAGGGGCAGGGGGGCGGCCGCCCCGGGCCCCCACTCTCGAGGGGCCCCCGCCCAGGTACGTGTACATAGGTACCCGTCGCTGTAATTAGGGACGAAACTCCAGGGGCGCACAAACTTTCCTTCTCCAGCGTGGCAGCTTAGGAAACGACTGGGCCTAGCCCAAGTAGTAATTAGCAGGGTTTGTTTTCTCGTGGATTATTAGTCCCTAAAAAGAAAAAAATTAATGCATATCCACGCACCATGCACGGATCGAGGAGTTAGCGGCGATTCAGCACCATCACGATGCAAGCAAAAGAATGCGGCGGCGCACGCACGACGCTATTGCCGGATGTCAATTTTCTCCTCATCTCCTACAGTCTGCGTGGTTGCCGGTTGTGTATCTGCGTGGTTGCCGGCTGTGTATCTGTACCTTGTCCTCATCCGTCCAGTGAGGCCACGACGCCGACCGGCGCGGCGGCGCCCAGCGAACTGCACCACATCCCCGTCCGGACGTACACCAGATGAGGTAGCCTATGCCGTAGCAATTTTTCTCCTATTGAAACTGATACAAGTTTATAAATAGTACTATTAATATTGCATTTCTATTGGAGTGAAAGGGCATTATAAGGCGTTGTTGTTTGCGAGTTCAACGTGATAATTGGTGGTTTCCATATACTAATTGTTTACTTCATATACAGAGATGAGTTGATCAAATTGCAAATATGATCCGCTAATATTGCTTTCAGGAGGAATATGAGCGATTCAAGTGATTTGAATGTGGTGGTGGTATTTGCTGTGGAAAAGCAAACTATTGTTAATCAAGAGGATGAAGGTCCTATGGAAGATATGCTGCCAAAGTTGACACACATGAAATTATGTGAGTGATCATGGGCCCACATTTATAAAAACAAATTTTATTATAAATATTTATGATATAAGAATTCGAAATAATCTAGATAGAGAAATGAAGCGACATCTCATATACATACTTTATATTTCAATTAGATGTCTATATTAGGGGGGGCTCAGTTCTAATTTCGCCCCGGGCCCCCGAAATCTCAGGACCGGCCCTGGGCACAGGGAGTTATTTGGATTGGAATGCCGAGAAAATCTTAGTGCCGTGGTCAAAACTTTTGATCGTTTGTTCATTGCACAAGCCTGCGTACAGGTGCTAAGCCTTCATGTAGGCAATTTTTTTTAATGTGGCAAGACAATTAAGTGAAGAGAGATGAGTTTGGTGACTCCAGAAAGAATCAATGCCAAACGTGTAAATCTAGGCCAAACATTTAAGGGCATCTTCAATGGGTGTAAGATAGTTGTTGGTAGACTTTGCCATATACTCCCTCCGTCCCAAAATTCTTGTCGAAGAAATGCATACAAATGGATGTATCTAGAACTAAAATACGTCTAAATACATCCATTCCTCCAACAAGTATTTCCGGACGGAGGGAGTAGGATTTTTGATGATGTGTCATGCAATAAATGAGGAAAGAGAGGAAGATTGTATGTATATGAACCAACACCTCTTGCACAAGCTCCAATGTAGAATGAGAGAGCATTTTATTTATTATCTCACATCCTAATGAAGAAACTAGATACAACCCATTGAAGATGTTGTATGTTATGGTGTTGGTTGATGACATGACATATTTTACCAACAAGCTAACATACAAACTGTTGGAGATGCCCTAAGTGAAGCAAGCTCACCAATGCATGAAAGAGTTTAGTAGCTAAGTAATTAAATGAAGGGAGCTTAGACCTCTTCCAATGCAAAGGTGCTTAGATGAAGTGCTAAGTGCATTAAATACCTTAGCAACTTATCTCCTCAATGCATAGGTGCTTAACTTGTTGTTGCTAAGCACACTTTATTTAATGAGTTAGCACCGAAAGTCTTTCATGCATTGGTCAAGTTGTTTTATTTAAGTAGTTTGCCTAGGTTTTCGCGCTTGGCATTGGTTCTTCATGGGGTCACCAAAGTGCTCTCTTCCCTCATTAAATGTTGTTCCATGTCATTTTTTTGCTTATGTGGCATGCTTAGCACCTGTCCACCGTGAAGCACTGGAAAGGGCCTTAGCAACAACAATTAAGCACCAATGCATTGGAGACTATAGTTGCTAAACTATTTAATGCGCTTAGCACCTTATCTAAGCAACTATCCATTGGAAGAGGTCTTAGCGTGCCTATATGGTGCTCTTTTCAGCTTATATATATATTCCCTCGATTTCATGATATAAGTTTTTTATACAAAAAAAATCTTTTTGAGATTTCAATAGGGACTACATACGTATGTAGCAATTTGAGTGAATGTACACTCTAAAATATGTCTATACTAGTAAGATGCCCGTGCTACGCTACGGAATCAAAAAGAAGGCATGAGTGCAATGCTAGGGGACAACGAAATAATGTAGGAGACATTGATCAAAATGATGTTATACATTTGAATATTTGATCGGTACACATTGGGAACAATCAAACATACGGGCTTCCATTTTCACCTTGGAAGAAGACTTGTTCTTCCTACTCGGCTTTCCCTCTGTCTGCTAAGTCCTATATCGAGGTGTCCGCTAGGGACGGAGAGCATTTGGCAATAGCTAATAAGTCCACATAGTGTATCCTTCTTTTTCTTGTTTGTTCGAAACATCAGCGCTAAAATATTAGCTCTTGAGCCCTCACTTCATCTATCTTCTCACCTAAAAACACCTAAAAAGATATCGGACAATCAGTATTGCATGTATAATGGTCTATAGTATATTTAGACAATGGAAATATTAACAAGCTTGTAGATGATCTGTAGTATTTTGGTGAAGATTTTTTTTGACAAGTGTTAAACTACAATATTTGTTTCGCAAGTGGACAGAAGGACAAATATTCCTTAAACTAAAAGACAACTACTTAGGACCCCAATGCTCTAAATATACTAAATTAAAAAAATCTAGTGGTTTTTGCCTCGCGACACTGAAATAGTATTCAACATAAACAAATTGGTACCATTTTATAGGGAATATGTTACGACCGTAGAGGCCCACCGGACAATCTTAGCCCACAAGTTATCTTAGGTTAATTCTTATGCAAGTTATCTTAGGTTAATTCTTATGTAAGTTATCTAGGTTATAAATATAGGTTGTAAGACTCTTTTTGGAATTAAGCAATAAAGATAGTTCTATCATATTGCCCGGCTCCAGAGGAGCTGGAAACCCTAGCCGCACCTTGCCCTAGCCGCCGCCGCCCTTCTCCTCCCTCGCGACGGCGCCAACACGCCGGAGCCGCCGTCCTCGGCCCCAACCCTCGTTGTTCTGTCCCTACAACCTAAGGGGCAGAGTCGGTAGGAACCCTAGTCCTACCAATTTGATATCAGGTACCCGGGTTTCGACCATGTCTTCGCAGCCTCCAATTCCGCCACCACCGCCACTGCCCGTCAACTCCACTACCGCTGCCGATTCATCGCCGGGCGTCACGGCCTCGCTCTCGGCGGGCGCCACGGCGTCCCTCTCGGCGCCGATCTTCCCTGCACCCGGCACCGCGCCGGGCCACAGCCTGCCGCCACCCTCCGTCCAACACGCGTCGCCGTCGCCTCCCCCCGTGCCGCAGCAGTTTACGCCGGAGGCCATGGCCGGCATGCTCAATGACTTGGTCGTCGCGGTCCAGGGCATCCGCCTCTACTTGGCTAGCCCGTACGGGCCGCCACCGCAGCTCCATCCGGCCGTGACCGCAGGACAGCCGGCGCTACCATGGTACTCCGTCCCCGCGGCCATCACCGGGGGTTACCCGGCGCTGCCCTCACCGGCGGCTCCGACGCCACCTTGGCCACAGTGGCCGACGCCAGCGCTCGCGGTGCCACCCGCGCCGCCAGCAGCCGCCCAGGGCCCGCAGTGGTCGGCCTACTC
>NC_057810.1:32182158-32188038 GCF_018294505.1 Triticum aestivum
AGCCGCCCAGGGCCCGCAGTGGGCGGCCTGGGCCGCGCCACCCACCGCCTCGCCGTCCCTCCCGGCGGCGATAGTGCAGGTTCCGCCGCCGCCACTGCCCAGCCCTAGCCTAGGTTGGTCCGCGCCAGGCGGTCTTCCGATCCAGGAGGTCCGGTTCCCATCGTCACCATCTCCGCTTCCGGGCTGGCTCCACGGGACATCGCCTCCGCCGGTTTACACGGAGGCCCGGGAGCCGTCGGGTTCCCAGTTGCAGCCCGGGGCGTCGGAGGCCACGGGGGCCTACGCCGACCTTCCCACCATGGACCAAGCACCGTCATCAGCTCTCCGCACCGCCGAGGCAGTGGGCCATGGCGCGCCAAACCAGCAGCCGCCCCGGTTCGCCAAGCTCGACTTCGCCACTTATGACGGCTCAGACGACCCGCTTAACTGGCTCAACCAGTGTGACCAGTTCTTCCGCGGGCAGCGCACACCCGCGTCCGAGCGCACTTGGCTGGCTTCCTACCATCTCCGTGGGGCCGCCCAAACATGGTACTACGCCCTCGAGCAGGACGAGGGCGGCATGCCCCCGTGGGAGCGCTTCCGCGAGCTGTGCCTTCTTCGCTTCGGACCGCAATTATGTGGGAGCCGATTGGCCGAGTTGGGCCGCCTACCTTTCACCTCCACGGTGCAGGATTTCGCCGACCGCTTCCAGGCCCTGGTGTGTCATGCGCCAGGTGTGAAGGCCCTGCAGCGGGCTGAGCTCTTCGTCGGCGGCCTTCCGGATCACATTCGCGTCGACGTGGAGCTTCGCGGACCCCAGGATCTCTAGTCGGCCATGTACTACGCCCGCGCGTTCGAGCGCCGCGCGGTGGCCATCCAGCAGGAATCACCGTCCCGGACCGCTGGGTCGCTACCAAGGCCGGATTCCGCGCAGGGTCGGCCTGCGTAGGCTTCTGCAACACCCCTCGCCGCGACCGCGGGACGCCCGTTCCGCCGGCTCACCTCAGCCAAGCTCCTCGAGCGTCGCCGCCAAGGATTGTGCTTCAACTGCGACGAGCCCTACACGCCCGACCATGCCTGCTCGCGACTCTTCTACCTGGAGGTTGTAGACTACTTTCCGGAGGACACCGTCGCCGCCGACCTGGCCGCCCCAGCTGTCGAGAAGGTGTTTGACGCTGGTTGATCGCCTTGAGGAGTTCCTCCAGCACTTCCCCACCTTACAGCTCGAGGACGAGCTGTTTGTGCAGGCGGGGAGAAGTGTTACGGCCGTAGAGGCCCACCGGGCAATCTTAGCCCACAAGTTATCTTAGGTTAATTCTTATGCAAGTTATCTTAGGTTAATTCTTATGCAAATTATCTAGGTTATAAATATAGGCTGTAAGACTCTTTTTGGAATTAAGCAATAAAGATAGTTCTATCATATTGCCCAGCTCCAGAGGAGCCGGAAACCCTAGCCGCACCTTGCCCTAGCCGCTGCCGCCCTTCTCCTCCCTCGCGACAGCGCCAACACGCCGGTGCCGCCGTCCTCGGCCCCAACCCTCGCTGTTCTGTCCCTACAACCTAAGGGGCAGAGTCGGTAGGAACCCTAGTCCTACCAGAATAAAACTGCCGAGAGACTATATAATGCACCGAAATCTAATTTGTCGCGTCGTCTCTGACTCCACTTTGAGCGATCATTCTCATCTCCGGCCATGGTGGGCCATGTGGTGCGTTTGGTTGACTATCTGATGCAATGAGCTCGAGTAGAATTTCCCTCGCCATGTATCTAAACTAATTAAGATAAAGGAAGATATACGTCTTTAAATAATGTTTACAACAATATGCTGGTTCATGTAGGTTTAAGAGTCTACTATCATGAAACAAAAGAATCACACAGTTTTCCCTGTGATTCCAATCATATATAACTTGCACAATATCAAAATTTACTTGCAGAAGTTAAAAACTGATATATGAACTCACATGATCAAGGAGATGGAAGGCACATGTTGAAGTCATGAAAAAACTATCTAAAGCAACATTTCACTAATTATCACATATCTGACCACACATCAGAAGGTTATTACTAATGCTACATACATTTCATCAATTAGCACTTCCAAATAGATCTCACACAACCACACAGGTACGTATTTTCTTGTAAAAGAGGTTATTTCAGATTGCATTCAGTACACAATAATATATAGCGGACTGGGAAGTAAATTACTTGATACAACAAAGAGAAAAAGCTTATCTCTCTTCCTTTAGTGTGTGACTCGTGTGTGACTCAAGAACTTCTCTACTTACAAATATATTTAGCCATGCTTGATCATGCTCCTCTATGCCTTGCACCAAATCATCCCAAGTACAAAAATCTGACGAATGTCGCAATGAAAAGGGTATGAATATTGACCTGAGGGGATGGTACAGGTTTCTGCAAAGAATTAAATAGGAAGTCTGAATCCACTGGTGACAATGTACTTTGCAGATCCACAAACAATTCGTTGCTTAAAATTTCACAAATCACATGTTTAGGAGACCACAATTTCTATCATGAACGGATCGGGCACACAACTGTACTCCAAAAACTTGACAATTTTTTTGATCTGGAAGGAGAAAAACATGACTTACGGGGAGTTGAGCGTGGTTGGGGACAGTCACAGTGGATGAAGGTAGTTGACATCGGCGCGGCCGGGAACAAACAGGTCACCCCTGGAAGGCTCTGCATCTGCAATGCCAGGATGACTCGTGGCGTTCCTGCCGCTGGTAGCCTCCATTGGAGGCACGGAAGAAAGGGAATCATGTTGGAGGTTGAGAACCAGAGCCTGCATAAAAATGGAATGAGTGGACAGGCTCCGAACGGAGAACAAAGAATATATACTGCACTATCCTCTCAGTCTCCGATATCTTGCGTGCCCAGGTCTAGAAGGAGAGGTCGTGGGTAAAGCTCGAAGCATCATGTAATACAGGTATAGGGAACAGTAGCAGTTGGAAAATTCAGCAGCAGACACACCTGCGGTGCAGCCCAAGCTCGCCCTGTTGCAGACCGAGCACTCTCAACACTGCCTCCTCCTGCCGGCACACCCTTCTTCAACAAGCAGACACAGCAGCAGCAGATGATCTTGTCCTGCGGTAGCCTCCGATCCGGCAGCTTCTTCTCCAGCTACCTCGCGAGGCGAGGAGGGGCGGCTGGGCCCATGTTGGCGAGGGGGCTGCGGGGCAGGCCGGCAGGCTCGCGCAGCCCACCATGCGACCCTGGGTTAGGCGCTGGAGCCGAGCCGATGCATCGAGCAAGGGGGGCGATGCGGCGGCGGCTGCCGTGGGGACATAGGACACAGGCGGCGGCAAGGGACTTGGCGGCGAGGCTTGGCTCATGGTGGACCGGATCCAGAGCGAGGGAAGTTCGGGAGGCAGCGGAGGAGAGTGGTGACGCGAGATCCCGGCGCCGGCGAGGAATTTGGGAGGGGTCTAGAAGACTCTGTTTCTTTCTTGAGAGGAGGAGAAAGGAGAAGAGACAGCCCGTTGGAACTACCGGGCACCAGGTGGTGTTGTGTATGGATGTCCCTGTTCCAAAATTCTGTCCGAGCACAAGGTGTTTCTTGAAAAAGTGCAGGTGTCAGGGATCTCAGCCATACATTTCAGATTAGACGGCATATATGATGTGAAGACAGGCACACCATCACCACTAACTCGCGTTTTTATAGGAGTAGAGATACGTCCATATGTAATTTTCGTATTTGAATCTCTAAAAAGACTAACATTTAGGAGTAGAAACGGATGGAGTATATCGAAAAAACAATATAATAATACGTGCAACGGCATCCCATCCCCACCGGGCGATCGTGCATGTTACGAGCGCGCATATGTTCGGACGCACGCATGCTGTGACGAGCCCAGCAAGAGACTAGTGCACGGCCGGCGCGACTGATTCCATGGAGCCGTGTGGTGCGTGGACGTGGAAGCACGCGCGTGCGACGCGTGTCCCGTCTCCTCGCTCGGGGCCGCCTCGTGCAGGGCGGGAACACAGAGAGAGACCAATTAATGGCCGCCGCCGGCGGCTTTCTTGGCCATTGTTGGTGTATTTGGTTCACAGCCAACGATGACCATACCAAAAAATTGGCGTGCCCGCATGATTTGGCTATCGTTTGGACTGGGGCCAAAATTTTGGCTCGCCCACCACGCCCTGGACCTTCCCATGTTATTTTCGCCAATTCTTTGGCTCGTCGTCGGCGCGGAAAACGTTCGCCAATAAATTGGCGAGTTCGACGCCCGCTCTTCCGTACGTGAATACGCTGTATTGGAATGACAGGCGAATTATCCGGCCAAATAAACGCTAACTGAATCTAAACCTTCGCGCGCTATCGCAAATCTACCTGATTAAATTGGGTGTTTGCCTCCCTAATTAACTGCAGCCCTTTTTCTGCGTGAGAGTCGCTCCATGCACGCCATGCATGCTGGTACTGCCTCCGTAATCCAAAGCAACCCTAATAACAATTGCAACGATTTGTTTCCTAATCGTGTTTTCAATGCCGTGGACTTTAGTCTCGTTGACCTTATAATCCCTTCTTTTTCTTTGCGGAACGGCCCATAGTCCTTTATGCGTCTCACTCTTTTAGCAGCCTATATCATTGATAAACTAGAATCAAACCAAGCACTAACCCAATACATGTCACTAACCCAATACATGTTGCCATACATAAACTCAGTTGGCTCCAAACCAAACGGAAGTCGAGCAACTTTGCCGTAAAAATTGGCATGTACAATGGCTATAAACCAAACAACACCATCTTTCCAAAATTTTGGTCATGCCCTTGCTTTAGTCATACCAATATTTTGGTGGGGCTAGTTGGGGCTCAAACCAAACACACCCTGTGTCTCTGGTTTCGCCCAATCTCCTGCCTGCGTGCGCCCTTTTTTTGGTAGCTTCGGCACCCCACGATAGCGTCGCTGGTCAACGAGTCTGCCAGGCAACAGCAGCGGCAGAGGCAGCTATCACAGGTGGATGCTTTTTTCACCTCGTTTGTATTTGCATTGTATTGTGGGTGTTTGGCATTGGTTGCTCGTCGCGATATTTGGTGTTGTTCGTTCATTTTCAAAGAACCAGCAATGGATGAAATGAAACACCGGCCTAGACCCCACTAGTAGAAAACAGGATTTTGGTCCAAACTTAATGTACATACTAGTCCTGGTTGCATTACGAACCGGGACTAATGTGAGCATTAGTCCTGGTTCGAGCGGCTAGGGCGTCGGGAAGGCATTAGTACCGATTCAAATGGGATCTTTAGTCCCGGTTTGAGGAACGAACCAGGACTACCCTTTAGTCCCGGTTCGTATTTCAAACCGGGACTAAAGAGGGTCTGAAATTTGTTTTTTTTTTGTTTTTCCATTTGTTTTTTACTTTTAGTTTCTTTTTGCATTAAAATTTGTCTAGTTTCTCTTTGTGCCATTAGTTTCAAATTTGAATGATTTAAATATGAATTTGTTCAAAGTTGCTTCAAACCCTAGATTGTGAATAATTTGAGTTTAAAAATAGTTTTTAATTTAATTCTTTTTGCTCCTAGTCACATGTCAGGTTGTTGTCACAGTAAGATTTATTTGGTTATTTTAGAATAATTTAAATTAGGATTTTAATTAAAACAACACTGCTTTGCTTATATAGTTGTTTTAGTACTTTAAATGTTGTTTATCAATTATTTTTTGTTAGTTCTTTCTGTCATTTTAACATGTTGTAGTATGCTTCTGTTAGACAACAGTAGATAAAATTTTATAATTAATTAATATTAATTTTGCTACTGTTTTGTATTAATATTTGTTTAGCCTTTAATAATAGTTGATAGAATTAGTTTTGCTATATTAAAAAGTAATTCTTTTTGCCACTTTAATAGAACGTGACTCTGGCTTGGTTAACCTTAGTTATGACTTTGG